>NW_013545794.1:0-5569 GCF_000499545.2 Eimeria tenella
TTGCATGTTTCGCAGTCGACTCTAGAGGATCCCCCGTTTCACTTCTTTCCACGAGCAAATCTGCTCTTCGCCTGCCCTCATTACATTCTGTCGCTCCGCAAATTAGTCCTCCCCGTTGCTTTTTACAGGCGTCCCACGCCAAATACTTATTGCTCCGCCTAACCAAACCCTGCCACCACGTCCCAAACTGAATTTGCCCCCAACACTCACCATTTGATGCTTCTAACCCCGCTCTACCTTCTTTTTCCGGCTCCTGCCTAACAGTTCTTCGCTGCTTACCGTTAGATCTGACTGAACCAACAAAACGCTAGTGACCCTGTTGCCTCTTCCAGTCCTCTGCCAAGGCACACAGTGTATTCGTGCCTCTCCACACTCAACTGCTAACCAAGGAGCCCCTCAGCCCTGGCTAACACAAATAGACCACAGTGTAAAGCCATAGCCCCTTACTTCCGATTCAGTGCACACTACTCGCCTAGTGCCTATGCAGCAACGTGGATCGCAACATTGTTCTGTGCTCATCAATGCAAGTAAGTACTTGAATATTTGCCTGCGCGTTCTGATGCGTATTAAAGCGGATACGTGGCAAGCGGCACTTCACCAAAGTTCCGCTAGTTCCCTCCAGCCTGTATGCTAGCCGCGCGGCGTGCATGGATACAATCACATTACCGACAGCGTGATGGGTGTATGCCTAGAAATAGTTGCGCTTTGTTGGATGTGCTCGACCGGCGGGTGTAGCGGCCCGCTGTGAACCAAGCGGTGGTCGGTCAGGTGGCGAAATGAAGTCTGCTGGGGCCTGCCCGCATAACTGGGGGAAGTGCTCCGTCCTTTGCGAACCCGCAGCCCCCCGAGGGGCCCGCACGGAGGTGTGGGCCTCGCGGGAGATGATGCGGGGCGGACCGCCCGAGGCTGGGAACAGAGCAGGGAAAAGCCCCCACTGTGGTGAGTGCAGGGACCGCGGAACTGCCCGCTGCGGGGTCTGGCGCCAGACAGACAGCTTCCACACCAGGCTTTTTATACAACACAACTACCCTATTCCTACACTATATTTCCCACTTCTTCTGCCCTTTTCTAAATGTACACTCACTCGTGACAGTTCACAAACGTCATTTTACTTCTATAAATCAACTATGCTTGCCCTTTCTGACTCTTTTCTTGCATGTTCCCCCGTGTTCAGTTCCGAATCGAAACAGCCACACCTGTGTTTACTCTCGAAAACGCCTTCCACACAAAGATTCTCCCGCGACTCGACTAATATTCACAGATTTGCACGTTTCACTTCTTTCCACGAGCAAATCTGCTCTTCGCCTGCCCTCATTACATTCTGTCGCTCCGCAAATTAGTCCTCCCCGTTGCTTTTTACAGGCGTCCCACGCCAAATACTTATTGCTCCGCCTAACCAAACCCTGCCACCACGTCCCAAACTGAATTTGCCCCCAACACTCACCATTTGATGCTTCTAACCCCGCTCTACCTTCTTTTTCCGGCTCCTGCCTAACAGTTCTTCGCTGCTTACCGTTAGATCTGACTGAACCAACAAAACGCTAGTGACCCTGTTGCCTCTTCCAGTCCTCTGCCAAGGCACACAGTGTATTCGTGCCTCTCCACACTCAACTGCTAACCAAGGAGCCCCTCAGCCCTGGCTAACACAAATAGACCACAGTGTAAAGCCATAGCCCCTTACTTCCGATTCAGTGCACACTACTCGCCTAGTGCCTATGCAGCAACGTGGATCGCAACATTGTTCTGTGCTCATCAATGCAAGTAAGTACTTGAATATTTGCCTGCGCGTTCTGATGCGTATTAAAGCGGATACGTGGCAAGCGGCACTTCACCAAAGTTCCGCTAGTTCCCTCCAGCCTGTATGCTAGCCACGCGGCGTGCATGGATACAATCTCATTACCGACAGCGTGATGGGTGTATGCCTAGAAATAGTTGCGCTTTGTTGGATGTGCTCGACCGGCGGGTGTAGCGGCCCGCTGTGAACCAAGCGGTGGTCGGTCAGGTGGCGAAATGAAGTCTGCTGGGGCCTGCCCGCATAACTGGGGGAAGTGCTCCGTCCTTTGCGAACCCGCAGCCCCCCGAGGGGCCCGCACGGAGGTGTGGGCCTCGCGGGAGATGATGCGGGGCGGACCGCCCGAGGCTGGGAACAGAGCAGGGAAAAGCCCCCACTGTGGTGAGTGCAGGGACCGCGGAACTGCCCGCTGCGGGGTCTGGCGCCAGACAGACAGCTTCCACACCAGGCTTTTTATACAACACAACTACCCTATTCCTACACTATATTTCCCACTTCTTCTGCCCTTTTCTAAATGTACACTCACTCGTGACAGTTCACAAACGTCATTTTACTTCTATAAATCAACTATGCTCGCCCTTTCTGACTCTTTTCTTGCATGTTCCCCCGTGTTCAGTTCCGAATCGAAACAGCCACACCTGTGTTTACTCTCGAAAACGCCTTCCACACAAAGATTCTCCCGCGACTCGACTAATATTCACAGATTTGCACGTTTCACTTCTTTCCACGAGCAAATCTGCTCTTCGCCTGCCCTCATTACATTCTGTCGCTCTGCAAATTAGTCCTCCCCGTTGCTTTTTACAGGCGTCCCACGCCAAATACTTATTGCTCCGCCTAACCAAACCCTGCCACCACGTCCCAAACTGAATTTGCCCCCAACACTCACCATTTGATGCTTCTAACCCCGCTCTACCTTCTTTTTCCGGCTCCTGCCTAACAGTTCTTCGCTGCTTACCGTTAGATCTGACTGAACCAACAAAACGCTAGTGACCCTGTTGCCTCTTCCAGTCCTCTGCCAAGGCACACAGTGTATTCGTGCCTCTCCACACTCAACTGCTAACCAAGGAGCCCCTCAGCCCTGGCTAACACAAATAGACCACAGTGTAAAGCCATAGCCCCTTACTTCCGATTCAGTGCACACTACTCGCCTAGTGCCTATGCAGCAACGTGGATCGCAACATTGTTCTGTGCTCATCAATGCAAGTAAGTACTTGAATATTTGCCTGCGCGTTCTGATGCGTATTAAAGCGGATACGTGGCAAGCGGCACTTCACCAAAGTTCCGCTAGTTCCCTCCAGCCTGTATGCTAGCCACGCGGCGTGCATGGATACAATCTCATTACCGACAGCGTGATGGGTGTATGCCTAGAAATAGTTGCGCTTTGTTGGATGTGCTCGACCGGCGGGTGTAGCGGCCCGCTGTGAACCAAGCGGTGGTCGGTCAGGTGGCGAAATGAAGTCTGCTGGGGCCTGCCCGCATAACTGGGGGAAGTGCTCCGTCCTTTGCGAACCCGCAGCCCCCCGAGGGGCCCGCACGGAGGTGTGGGCCTCGCGGGAGATGATGCGGGGCGGACCGCCCGAGGCTGGGAACAGAGCAGGGAAAAGCCCCCACTGTGGTGAGTGCAGGGACCGCGGAACTGCCCGCTGCGGGGTCTGGCGCCAGACAGACAGCTTCCACACCAGGCTTTTTATACAACACAACTACCCTATTCCTACACTATATTTCCCACTTCTTCTGCCCTTTTCTAAATGTACACTCACTCGTGACAGTTCACAAACGTCATTTTACTTCTATAAATCAACTATGCTCGCCCTTTCTGACTCTTTTCTTGCATGTTCCCCCGTGTTCAGTTCCGAATCGAAACAGCCACACCTGTGTTTACTCTCGAAAACGCCTTCCACACAAAGATTCTCCCGCGACTCGACTAATATTCACAGATTTGCACGTTTCACTTCTTTCCACGAGCAAATCTGCTCTTCGCCTGCCCTCATTACATTCTGTCGCTCCGCAAATTAGTCCTCCCCGTTGCTTTTTACAGGCGTCCCACGCCAAATACTTATTGCTCCGCCTAACCAAACCCTGCCACCACGTCCCAAACTGAATTTGCCCCCAACACTCACCATTTGATGCTTCTAACCCCGCTCTACCTTCTTTTTCCGGCTCCTGCCTAACAGTTCTTCGCTGCTTACCGTTAGATCTGACTGAACCAACAAAACGCTAGTGACCCTGTTGCCTCTTCCAGTCCTCTGCCAAGGCACACAGTGTATTCGTGCCTCTCCACACTCAACTGCTAACCAAGGAGCCCCTCAGCCCTGGCTAACACAAATAGACCACAGTGTAAAGCCATAGCCCCTTACTTCCGATTCAGTGCACACTACTCGCCTAGTGCCTATGCAGCAACGTGGATCGCAACATTGTTCTGTGCTCATCAATGCAAGTAAGTACTTGAATATTTGCCTGCGCGTTCTGATGCGTATTAAAGCGGATACGTGGCAAGCGGCACTTCACCAAAGTTCCGCTAGTTCCCTCCAGCCTGTATGCTAGCCACGCGGCGTGCATGGATACAATCTCATTACCGACAGCGTGATGGGTGTATGCCTAGAAATAGTTGCGCTTTGTTGGATGTGCTCGACCGGCGGGTGTAGCGGCCCGCTGTGAACCAAGCGGTGGTCGGTCAGGTGGCGAAATGAAGTCTGCTGGGGCCTGCCCGCATAACTGGGGGAAGTGCTCCGTCCTTTGCGAACCCGCAGCCCCCCGAGGGGCCCGCACGGAGGTGTGGGCCTCGCGGGAGATGATGCGGGGCGGACCGCCCGAGGCTGGGAACAGAGCAGGGAAAAGCCCCCACTGTGGTGAGTGCAGGGACCGCGGAACTGCCCGCTGCGGGGTCTGGCGCCAGACAGACAGCTTCCACACCAGGCTTTTTATACAACACAACTACCCTATTCCTACACTATATTTCCCACTTCTTCTGCCCTTTTCTAAATGTACACTCACTCGTGACAGTTCACAAACGTCATTTTACTTCTATAAATCAACTATGCTCGCCCTTTCTGACTCTTTTCTTGCATGTTTCCCCGTGTTCAGTTCCGAATCGAAACAGCCACACCTGTGTTTACTCTCGAAAACGCCTTCCACACAAAGATTCTCCCGCGACTCGACTAATATTCACAGATTTGCACGTTTCACTTCTTTCTACGAGCAAATCTGCTCTTCGCCTGCCTTCATTACATTCTGTCGCTCCGCAAATTAGTCCTCCCCGTTGCTTTTTACAGGCGTCCCACGCCAAATACTTATTGCTCCGCCTAACCAAACCCTGCCACCACGTCCCAAACTGAATTTGCCCCCAACACTCACCATTTGATGCTTCTAACCCCGCTCTACCTTCTTTTTCCGGCTCCTGCCTAACAGTTCTTCGCTGCTTACCGTTAGATCTGACTGAACCAACAAAACGCTAGTGACCCTGTTGCCTCTTCCAGTCCTCTGCCAAGGCACACAGTGTATTCGTGCCTCTCCACACTCAACTGCTAACCAAGGAGCCCCTCAGCCCTGGCTAACACAAATAGACCACAGTGTAAAGCCATAGCCCCTTACTTCCGATTCAGTGCACACTACTCGCCTAGTGCCTATGCAGCAACGTGGATCGCAACATTGTTCTGTGCTCATCAATGCAAGTAAGTACTTGAATATTTGCCTGCGCGTTCTGATGCGTATTAAAGCGGATACGTGGCAAGCGGCACTTCACCAGGGGATCCTCTAGAGTCGTCTGGAAAGCATGCA
>NW_013545795.1:0-5762 GCF_000499545.2 Eimeria tenella
GGGGCCCCAGGGCCTCCTTTTGGGGCCCCCCTTGGCCAGAAGGGGCCCCCAAATGACCCACGCAGCAGCAGCAGCAGCAGCAGCAAAAACAAGTTAACCAAATTTGAATCCAAAACAACGAAATAACCCAAAAAAAGACACAAATAATTTATTCCCATTCGCTGCTGCTGCTCCAGGGCCCCAGGGGGGCCCCCCCAGGGGGCCCCCTGGGGAGCCCCCCATGGGCCCCTTGGGGGCCCCCTCGAGGGCCCCGAGGGGGGCCCAGTAAAGGAATAAAATTGAGGCGAAATCTGTAATTATAATTTTTTGTTTTAACTGATTTTTAATTCAATTTATTGAGTTATTATAAGTGTTATTTCATTCGTTGGATTGACGGAATTAGATTGTCTTCTTTATTCACTTAATGAATTAATGCTTTCAATTGATTAATTCATTGAATTGATTTAATTAATCAATTGGTTTATTAAATTAATTAATTTAATTAGATTAATTAATTCAATTAAATTAATTAATTGAATTAATTAATTCAACTAATTTAATTGATTAATTCAACTTTCCATCCTGTTGCAGCTGCCAGGCCAAGGGAGAGGATTCTGTGCTTCTAGTGCCCGAGGGTTTAGGGTTAAGGGCTTGCTGCAGCAGCAGCAGCTGCTGCAGCAGCAGGAGATGCAGCAGCAAGAGCTGCAGCAGCAGCAGCAGCCCTGCTGCCCCACTTCAGGTCTCCCTTTGGGTGTGCAATAGAACCTGCTGAGGTGTATATACAGCTGTTGAGGTGTACATACACCTCAGTGTACAATAAGACCTGCTGGGGTGTATAGACACCTGCTGCTGCTTCTGAGCTGCGAACTGCAGCAGCAGCAAAGCCAAATGAAAACCCTAGAGGCGCTCGAGGGCCTCGCTCAACTCCAAACCCTAAACCCTAAGCCCTAAACCCTAGAAGGAGGTAAATTACATTCTGAGTCCAGCCGTTTCGCTGTACTGGATAGACAGGCCAAGGTAGGCCGGGTTCGAGGTGTCTGTACACCCCAAATCCTTTGGGCCCTTCCCCTCCGCGGCGGCCCAAGTGCCCCGCCGGCCCTCCAGCCCCGCGCGTGACCAGTGGTCACCTGCGGGGTGACCAGTGGCCAGGCGAGGGGTGACCAGTGGCTGCTGGACTGACCAGTGGTCACCTGCAGGCGCATGCAGTGGTGCAGCGGGCTGGCGGCGCGAGGGCGAAGCTCGGGGGCCCCCAGGACCAGGGGGGCCCCCTGAGGGCACTAGGGAGAAACGCAGCAGGACTGCAACAAATGAAAACTGTTCTGCTGCCTTTGGAGCGCTCGGGGGACGCGGGGTGTACGTACACTGGGCAGTCAGCGAACGCTGCTGAGGTGTACGTACAGCTCAGCAGCAGCGAGCTGGCGCCGTCGCCGCTGCAAAGCGAACCGGCTGCTCAAATAGTCTCTCGAAAGGACTTTATAAATATAATTAATAAAATAATTTGAATAAATTTACATTTATTTCCTTAAATGCGACTTTCCTCTTTCCTAAACCACCAAACACAACCACCTGCGCCGGCCGGCGCTCATGCACGCCGCCACCTCCGACACGCGAACACGAACATGTTCGGAAACGCAGGCTTTCGAAGATAAATAGAAAATAAATAAAAGAAATGAAAAATATAATTATAAATGGAAAAAGAAACTCAATTGCATTCATCTGGAGGCGCAACACGAGCGCCCGTCAAGTGCGGCGGCTTCAGCTGCTGGGAACTTGGACTTTCGCAAAAACTGATAAACATAAAAGTGCATTTAAATCCACTTCTACGCTAATAAGCTTTATTATATTAACGCAAAGAGACGCAGAAGAATAAATGTGGAGAAGAAGTGGTTTGAGCAGAAGACAAATGCATTACTCAAGTGTACGTACACCCCAAACACCTAGTCCTCCATTTTAAGGACTTCCAAGCGCATAATGCATCATTTTGAAGATCTAATGCGCGCATGCATGCAGCAAACAGGACATCTATTTCATTTGAGATCAATTACAAATAAATGCAATTCATTTTCTTCAACTTCGGAACTGCTGCATGCACTCTGCAGCTGCTTCGGCCTGCTGCTGGGCCAGGCGCGGGGCTGCGGCTGCCGGCCTTTCTGGGCCCCTTCTCAAGCGAATTTCTCCTGCTTTCATCATTTTAATTCTTTTTATTTATTTATTTGTCCATTTATTCCATTCATTTAATCCATTTTTCATCCATTTATTCCACTTAAAAGGCCCACAATCGCCGCCCCCTCCCCCCGACTTCGCTGCGCTGCGGCCTTGCATTGCAGCTGCCCAGACACTGCGACGTCCTGCAGCAGCAGCTGCAGCAGCGGCTGCAGCAGCTGCAGCAGCGGCTGCAGCAGCTGCAGCAGCTGCAGCAGCTGTAGCAGCAGTTGCTGCAGCAGCAGCTGGTGCTGCTCACTTATCTTTTTGTTTGCTGCTCTCCTTGAGGCCCGCTGGGTCACTCAGGGGAACAAAATCCGCGACCAGCGACAAATGGTCAGAGGCTGGCCACCACTGCAACAAAACAAATCAAAAAATAACAAATAAATAAATAAAAATAAGAATCAATAATAATAATAATAATAACAAATAGAATGGAATGAAGGGGAAGCAACAAAAAGCCCCGCCAAGTGCTGATGGGAAGCAGCGCAGCTAGAAGAAATTCAAAGCAGCAGCAGCAGCAGCAGCAGCAACAGGAAACTGCAGAAAGCAGCAGCAGCAGCAACAGCAGCAAAAGGAACCAGCGGCAGCACCACCAGGACCCGCAGCAGCACTGCGACGAGGCGCAGCAGCACCACTGCACTGCAGCTAAACGCTGCAGCAGCAGCAGCAGCAGCAGCAGAAGCAGCAGGAGCAACAGCAGCAGCAGCAGCAGCAGCAGCAGCAGCTCACCTCATTGGGGCAGGAGCCAACTCGTCCTTGTCTGAGCATGCTCGGCAGCTGATACACTTGAGCTACCTGTGACCAAAACAAACACTAAACCCTAAACCCTAAACCCTAAACCCTAAACAATATTAGAAGCAGCAGCACTGAGCCACGGGGCAGCAGCAAAGCTGCAAACAACGAAGGCATTAGCAGCACCAAAGACAGCAGCAGTCGCAGCACCCTGGGCGTATCTCGCAGCAGCAGCAGTAGCAGCAGACCAGCAGTAGCAGCAGAACAGGAGCAGCTGCAGCAGCAGCACCAAACCAGCAGCAGCAGCAGTAGCAGTTGGATGCAAGGGCTCCGCAAGGTGTCTATACACCTGAGGGAGCAGCAAAATGAGAAACAAAATGGAAAATAAAAATAAAAAAAAATTAAATTAAAGATTTAATTACCTGCAAGTTATCTGATTGATAAAATATATAATCAATGCAGCCCTTTTGCCATCCGTGAAAAGCTGTAAAGGCTGGCTCCTCCACAAAGTCCCCAGCTGTGCTGCTGCTGCTGCTGCTGTTGCTGCTGCTGCTGCTGGGGCTGCTGCTGCTGCTGCTGTTGCAGTTGCTGGGGCTGCTGCCGTAGTTGCTGGGGCTGCTGCCGTAGTTGCTGGGGCTTGTGCTGTATTTGCCGGGGCTGCTGCTGCTGCTGCTGCTGGGGCTGGGGTTGCTGCTGCTGCTGCTGGGGCTGGGGGTGCTGCTGCTGCTGCTGGGGCTGGGGGTGCTGCTGCTGCTGCTGGGGCGGGGAGTCGCCGCGGGGCCCCAGAGGCCCGCCTGCGGGGCCTCTGGCCCTGCCTCGCAAGCAGCAGCAGCAGCAGCAGCAGCAGCAGCAGGCAGCACAGCTGCTGCTGCTTGCTGCTCCTTTCCTTTCCACTGCGCGTCAGTGGGGCGAATGGCATAAGCGCTTTTGAGGGCGAAGGGTAGAGACACTACAAAGGGGTCTTCCGCTTTTAGCTTCCCCTGCTGCTGCTGCTGCTGCTGCTGCAGTTCTTGCTGCTGCTGCTGGAGATCCTGCGGCTGCAGCTGCTGCTCAGGAGATGCAAGTGGGGACTCTTGCTGCGAGGCGGCAGCAAGAGGATCCGCGGGGCTCTTGCTGCCGTTTGCCTCGCCGTCCTGCTGCTGCTGCTGCTGCTGCTGCAGCTGCTGCAGCTGCTGCAGCTGCTGCTGCTGCGTGTCAGAGGAAGGGCTGTGGGCTGCAGGCGCTTCTGCCGCAGCTGCTTGCGGCACAGCTTCTCCTGGAGCTGCTGCTGCTGCTGCTGCTGCAGCTCCCGCTGCAGCTCCTGCTGCTGCTGCTGCTGGCTGCCTAAAGAGAGCTCTCACGGACTTCTCCCAAGCAGCAACAGAGCCCCTCGAGATTTGAGTTAAAGCGCGAGAGGCCTCTGGGGCACTAAAGAGACAAAAATAAAAAAAGAAAATAAATAAAAATAAATAAAAATAAATTAAAAATAGAAATAAATCTAAAATAAATTAATTCAGAAATTAAAAAGAAATAAAAAAGAAATTAAAAGAAACAAAAATGAATAAAAGATGAATAAATGTGATAGAAATAAAAATGGAAACAGGAGGGAAAAAAGAGCCAAAAAAGGGAAAATAAGGGCAAAAACAGAGCAGAAAAATGCCAAAATGAGATTTAAAAATGAGAAAAAAGGGAAGAAAAAAGAAGAAACAAATAGAGACAAAATGGGAGGCAAAAAGATTCAAAAAAGAGACAAAAAGACTTTGAAAAAAGGGACAAAAAGAGCCAACAAAGGGACAAAAAGGGCCAGAAAAGGGACAAACAAAGTCCAAAAAGAGTTAAAAAGAGCAAAAGTAGACAGAAAATTACCAAAGTGAGACGAAACAGTGGGACAACAGACGGAAAAAGGGAAAAACAAAAAGGGATAAAGGAGGAGACAAAAAGAGTCAAAGAAGAGACAAAAGTAGCAAAAAAGGGACAAAAAGAGTCAAAAAAGGGACAAAAAAGGTCAAAAAAGAGACAAAAGAGCAGAGACCAAACAGTGCCAAAAGGAGACCAGAGAATGGGACAAAAGGCGGGAAAAAAGCGAAAATAAAAAGAGACAAAATAGGAGACAGAAAGAGTCAAAGAGGAGACAAAAAGACTCTAAAAGAGGGACAAAAAGAGTCAAAAAAGGGACAAAAAGAGCCCAAAAAGAGTTAAAAACGGCAAAGTAAACTGCAAATCACTTCATTGCGGAGGCGCCTGCGAAGTGGTGGCCCTGGGGCCTTATGGGGTAAGTTTTGGAGGACATGAGGAATTGGCCTGAGACAAAAAGGCGCAATTAAATCCATTCGATCCATTTTAATCCACTTTAATCCCTTTTAGGGCACTTAAATGCACGAAATATCTTCAATCTGATTTAAAATAATCATAATTCAGAAAAAACGAGCCATAAATTCGAAAAATTGGAAAAAAGGATCCAAAAGAAGTAGACGGTAAGTGAGGGCAGCAGCAGCAGCGCAGCAGCAGCAGCAGCGCAGCAGCAGCAGCAGCAGCACCTGAGAGCTTGTCTTTGGCGAGCTGGGAGAAGTTCATTTGGCCCTGCAGCACCAAGTGGTAAAGGGGACTTTGTGGGGTGAAGTTGAAGTCTCCGCATGCAACAATATGGACAAGTTTGTTTGCTGCTTCCAAAGTTGCTGCTTCCAGTCCCTCCACTTCTGCTGCATAAGTGTCTCCAAGTGCAGCAGCCCACTGCAGCAGCCGCGCCTTTGCTGTTGCTGCTCCTGCGCCGCTGCAGCACAGCGTCCGCGGCTGCGCCTCCCCCGCCGCCGCTGCTGCTGCTGCTGCGGCGCGGCGGCTGCTGCTGCGCTGCGGCTGCTGCCCTCACT
>NW_013545796.1:0-5750 GCF_000499545.2 Eimeria tenella
GCTGCTGTTTTACTGCAGCTAAAAAGAGACGGCACAGCAGCAATATTAACAGACACTAGACGAGACAGTACACGCTGCTACTGCTGCTGCTGCTGCGTTGGGAGCACCAGCACTACGCACAACCTGGCAGCAGCAGCAGCAGCAGCTGCCGCTGCTGCTGCTCGCAGCACCTGCAGCAGCAGCAAAAAGGCGAGTTGGGGTTTCTAAAAACAGAAAATAAAATGCAACACTAAAGATTAAATACAGCAGCAAAAATGAGGCGAGGGCCGTTCCTGCAGCAGCAGCTGCCGCAGCTGCTGCAGCTGCTGCTGCTCCAGCAGCAGCCACCGCAGCTGCTGCTGCAGCAGGGACCCGACAGCTGCCGCCCCCCACTCCTAGCTACTGCTGCTACTGCTGCTGCCGCTGCTGCTGCTGCTGCTTAGTAGCGAAAGTTATCAGAGTTTTGAAAATGCTGCATGCTCTTGAGTTTCTGTGCTGTTTGTGCTGGAGTGCTGCTCGCAAAGCCCTTGCTGTCGCCGCTGCTGCTGCTGCTGCTGCTGCTGCTGCTACTCCGGGGGGTTGGGTCTGCTGTGGAGTGCTGCTGAGGTTTGGACTGTTAGTTGTGTGTCTCTTCGAACTGTAAGAATAAAAAATGTAAATAAATAAAAATAAAAAATAGCAGCGATGGTGTGTTGGGCTGTACGTACGCCTCACTGCCCCTGCTGCTGCTGCAGCAGCAGCAGCAGCTGCTGCTGCTGCTACAGACACGCGAAGCATGCCACGGATTTCACCTGTTTCTCTTGCTGCTCCTGGTCTAGCTATTTCGCCTGTGGCTTCTGCTGCTTGCTGAGGCTGCTGCAGCATCTTTTATGTTGCTATTCTTAGCTGCTGCTGTGGTTCGGTGTTGCTGCTGCGGAGGCTTCTGCTGCTGCGAGGTTGTTGCTGAAGCGGCGGAACAGACTGGTGCTATGGAGATGATTGCTGCTGCTGCGAGTTTGTTGCTGCTGATGCTGCGATGTTGCTGCTGCTGCCGCGGTTAATTTCGTTGGACAGCCTTGAGGGTGGCAGTGAGGGGTGTCGCTGCAGCAGCAGCTGCTGCGGCTTCTGCAGCCTGCTGCTTATCCGTTTGCTGCAGCTGGCTGCAGCTAATTTGCCTCTCTTTCATTCCTCTTGTGTTTGTTTGTGGGTGCTGCGCAGCACTTGCTGCTGCTGTTTCTCCTTGCTGCTGCCATTTCTTGCTGCTGCTGTTACTCCCCGCTGCTGCTGCTGTTTGTTGCTGCTGCGCTGCTCGTTTCCTTCTGCTGCGGAGGCTCGTCAAGTGGACTCTGAAAAGGATATGGAGCTGCAGCAAATCACACTAGCAGCAGCAACAGCAGCAGCAGCAGCGGGAAATTTCGCTGCAGGTTGCTGCCAGTAGATGCGATGACTGTGGCTGACTCTGCGCTGCCGTTGAGTTTGTTGCTGCTGCACTTGCTGCTGCTGCTTCTGCTGCAGCAGCGGCAGCTGCTGCTGCTGAAGAAGTCGCAGGAGATGCGCGGCGCACTAAGTGCCTTTTGATCTATTTGTTTAGCAGCTACTGGCTGTGTGGCAGCAGCTGCTGCTGCTGCTCCTGGTGCTGCTTCTGCTGCAGCAGGTGCTACTGCTTTTTTTGCTGCAGCCGCTGCTGCTTGCTGCTTTTGTTTGTGTGTCAGTGCAGCAGCAGCTCGTGCCTTGTGCTGCATGCATGTGTGGATGTACTATTTCTTTTTCATTTTTTCAAACTTCTTTTACTTATTTATTTATTTTATCAATTTGCTTCTTTGGTCTTTTTTCCCTGTCTTCCTACTGCTGCTGCTGCTTGCTGCTGCTGCTTCAAAGCAAAGACACAAATAAGTAGTCCCAAAGGCCCTGGGTTTATAAGTATATAAATAAAAATACTTTTGCATGCACTTTTGCATGCGCATGCATGCAAGAAGAGGAATTTGTTTACATGTTTATTTCGAGGCAGGTGTATATACACCGTAGAGTGCACGCGTGGATTTGCCAGTACATGTATTTCTACGAGTGCGTCTATTAGAGTCAGCAGCAGCAGCATTAGCAGCAGCAGCATGAGCAGCAGCAGCAGCAGACGCAGCAGCAGCAGACGGGGCTTCCCCTAAAGCAACAGATGCGGGGCTCCTCCAGCCTTCTCCAGCAGCAGCAGCAGCAGCAGCGCCAGCACCAGCAGCACCAGCAGCAGCAGCACGTGTGTACGTACACTCGAAGTTACGTCTTTGCGCCCTGCAGAATAGAGTAGGCGCATGCATGCAGAAAACTTCTGAAGAAACACAAGTCAAATCTAAATACAATTAAAAATATAATTAAATCTTCTGAGCTGGAGACAACGGAGTAAAGGCTTTTGTTTAAAAGGAGAGGAACAGAAAAAGTTCAAAAAAGTTTGGCGCTGCTGAATAGTGCATTTTGCAAAAACTTGAAAAGCTTCGAGAATGTGCACCCACGGGCCTGTACAGACAGCCCAATTCATTAAATTAATGCATTAATATTTATTTTTAAATATTTATCCGAAATTAATTCAAATTTCACATTTTTACTCATTTTTTCGCCAAGTTTATGCCAGGTTGCAGCAGCAGCAGCGCGGGTGTACAGACACCCAAGATCTGCGGCTGCCGTGCAACTCTTTTCCAGTTTCTGAAGCAAATGGAAAATAAAATGAAATTATAGGTGAATTAATTAATAAAAATCAAGAAATAAAAGCAAAACAAAGGGAAATAAGGCCTCGTCGGCCCCCGGTGGCGCTGTGCTGCTGAACAGCAGCAGCAGCAGCATCGGCAGCAGCACCAGCAGCAGCTCTAAATATTATTCCATGTAAAATGAATATATGGCTGTGGATATGCCACTTACATATTTCTATCATGTAGATATATAGGCTTTATACTATCTAAAGCCTGCCCACCATATTCATATATATATATATATATATATGTGCTTATGTATGTATATACAGACATATATATATAGATATATATATACATACCTCTATACATATATATATACTCCAATTAATTGGATATTATATTGGATATATTTGCCGCAAATTATATGAAAAGCAGCAATGAAAGCTGAAACAAATGCAATTGTGGACAAGCTGTCTGGTATATATACACCCCATAGGTGCATGTACACCCTGTGGAGTGTATGTACTCTCCACGAGGAACATATAGGCAACTTCTTATTAATAAAGTACTTGTGAATAAATTACTTTTCGAGAGTTCTCAGAAAGTGCTGAAGGCTGTCGCATATTCATTATTTATTTATCAATTTATTTATTTATTTATATTTTAATTTAATTGTATATATATTTATTTATTTACTCATTTATGGAAAATAGATGTACACAATAAAAAGAAGAAAAACGCAAACTGTAGCGCGAAAGCCCCAACAACTTGGAGGTTAAAATCTTTTTCTGCAACTAATTTTATTTTTTGAATTAATAATGTAAATAAGAAAATAAAAAAGTAGAATTTATAAATATATTTATAGATATTCAACGGATTAGGCCGAATGTTTGTAGAAAGTGACTTATTTCTGTTTCATAAAAACGCAATTCGGCATTTAAAAGGAAACTCTTCATTGTAGAAACAAAAGAAAATCAATTAAGTGGAAATATCATTTCCTGCATGCATGCGAAAGCCCACTTAGTTCCAAAAGTTGTTCTTTTGAGAATATATTTTTATTTAATATCAAATTCTGCTTTGTGCACATTTCTGTACACAAGTGCATGAAGTGTACATACACCCCAAATCTCTGTACGCTTTTTCACTATTTGTCCCACGTAAATAAAATAAATAAATATGAAATATTATGTTTATATATTTTTATCCTTTCAATGTTCTTTTTCTTTAAAATGCCTCTTGCAAATTCGCCCGAGACCTTTCTTTCCTGCTTTTTCAGGTGTATGTACAGACGAGCATCCCTTTAACAGTACGGTTGCGCAAATAAATATATTTTATATTTATTTTAAATATACATTTTTTCATATATAGTATATCTATATGTACAACATGTATAAATGCTCTTTTGAGAGATAATCATGAGTTAAATAAGATGTGTATATATATATTATAAAGACACACCTTTAAATAAAGCCTCCATACAAAATAAAAGTGTATTACTTGTATACATATATACATAAGGGCCTCGATGCAAATAGATACATTAAATTAAAATGCACATAAAGGGCTTCTCTGCAAGAAAAGTACATCTGTGCATGCATGCATGCATGCATGCATGCACGCATGCATAGATGTACTTGCAAGCATGCATGCATGCATGTCTTTAAGGAAGACTTGGCCATCTGAGTTGGAAATTTGTGCTCCGAGATCCCAAAACAAATTCAAAAAACTAAATTTGTTTATTTTCCATTTTCCATGGGAACAGGACTGCAAAAAAGGCATTTTAATGTCAAAAAAGTTAATTTCAAAAATAAAAGAACAATTGGAGCCTGTGGGGCCCTTTAAAAGAAAATTTTCAAAAGTTTTTGCTGCTGCACTTTCAGCAAATTCAAAAAGCTTTCAAAGTTTTCATTTTGAAAATTTTCTCAAGTCCTTCGCGCCACAATTCCTGCACTGAGTTGCTAGCCTGTAGTGCCTCTGCTGCTGCAGCAAGACTGCACTTACGCGCTGCAGGCAACAGCAGCAGCAGTAGCAGCTGTTGCTGCTCAACTTGTGCTTCCGCGCGCAGCACAGAAGCTGCGCTGCAGGCAGTAGCAGCAGCAGCGACAGCAGCAGCAGCAGCAGCAATTGTTGCTGAAGTTGTGCTTCTGCGAGCAGAAAGCCGCTAGTAGCTGCTGCAGCTTTTCGCAGCAATTTGCTGTCAGCTTAGACGGCCTTTTGGGTCCGTTTTTAATTTTAAAAAAAATATTTAATTTTAATTTTAAAAATTTTTTAAAATTCAATTTTCAACAAAAGGAGCAGCAAGGAAAAGCGCTGCGTTCGCTGCAAGCACGGAGAGGCCGCAGCAGCAGCAGCAAGTAGCAAACAGCAACAAGCAGCAAACAGCAGCAAGTAGCAAACAGCAGCAAGCAGCAAGCAGCAAACAGCAGCTAGCAGCAAGCAGCAAGCAGCAAACAACAGGCAGCTGCAAGCAGCAAATAGTGGGGGAAAAGGCTTCAAAGAAATGGGGCCTTTGGGGAAATTGTGGAAAGATTAGAAAAGGACAAATAGTTATTTGGAAACAAACAAAAAGACAAAAGTATTCAAATAAAGAGCCTAATGAGTCGGTCTAGGGTGGTTTCGTGGGCAGCAGCAGCGGCAGCAGCAGCAGCAGCAGCGGGAATGGCCTGCTGCAGCAGGACCCAGAAGAAGGCGCGGACGGCCGCTCTTGCTGCAGCAGCAGCAGCAGCAATTAACAACCCAACAGCAGGATGTGCAGGAAAAAGAAAAACATAAAGTGCCACCGCGTTGCTGCTCAAAGAAAAAAGTGCAACACAATGCCGCAGCAGCAAAGCTTCTTGCCAGGCCATGATCAGCAGCGTGCCCAATTTGCTGTACAAAGAAAGCCCCAGCGCAGTCAGCAGCACTCCCAGTTCGAACTCTTCCCCCTCTGCTGCTGCTGCTGCTGCTGCGGGTGCTGCTGCTGCTGCTGCGGCGGGTGCTGCTGCTGCTGCGGCGGGCGCGGCTGCTGCTGCTGGCGCTGCTGCTGCGGCCGCCGCTGCTAGTGCGGCTGCTGGCGCTGCTGCGGCCGTCGGCGCGCGCTTTGCCGCCGTCTCAGCAGCAGCAGCAGCAGCAGCAGCA
>NW_013545797.1:0-5797 GCF_000499545.2 Eimeria tenella
TGCTGCTGCTGCAGCAGAGAAGAAGTCAAGCTGCCGGGCTCGTCAAGCGACGCGGCAGCTGTGGGCAAGTACACACTCGATCTCTTGCTGCTGCTGCTGCTGCTGCTGTGGCTGACGCTTCAGTTGCCGAAGCCAGCCGCACACGGCGGGCGATCACAGCCGTTTTCGTTGTTGCTGCTGCTGCTGCTGCTGCTGGACCCCCAGCTGTTGTTGCTGCTGCTCGCGGTGGCTGTGTCTGTGGCTGAAGCTGACAAGAAGTGGGGGTTTCTGAAAGGTAAGGAAGTAAGAAGAGCGAGAGCCCCGCGAGGTCGATGCTGCTGCTGCTGCTGCTGCTGCTGCTGCAGCTGATCCGCAGCTGGGCGGTTCGCGTGAGGCGGGCTGAGACACCCGGAAGCAAAACTGGCGAAAATAAATAACCATTGAGTCTTATTGAAGAAATATTTATTGCTGCTGCTGCAGCCAGCTCAAATTCTGACGACAACCACCAGCGGCAGCAGCAGCAGCAGCAGCTGCTCCGCTGCTGTTGCCTTGGGCCCAAAGCGACCAGCGCCATCTGTCCGGAGTCTACAGCAGGCTGCAGCAGCAGCAGCAGCAGCAACAGAAGCAAATACCGTTTTATTTTGTTTTATTTGAAGCAGAAAAACCTTCTAGAAGGCGCAGCAAACTGCTGCGGCTTGCAGGGTGTGTTGCCTTGCTGTGTCTGTTGCTGCGCTGCTCCATCGGCCCAGAGCAGCAGCAGCAGCAGCAGCCGCATCCCGCAGCAGCAACAGCTGCCGCAGCAGCAGACGCAGCAGCAGCAGCAGTAGCAGCCCGAGAAGCCTTGCCGAGGGCCCCCCGGCCCACGCCCAGGAGCCCCCCACAGGGGTTGCCTTTGTGCTGCAGCAGCAACAACAGCAGCAGCCGCAGCAACAGCAGCAGCAGCAAGAGCAACAGCAACAGCAGCATAAACGCCAGCAGAAGCAGCACCACCAACGCGGATGGCCCAGTCTTGGCCTCTGCAACAGCAGCAACAGCAGCAGCAGCAGCAGCAGCAGCAGAAGCAGCAGCAGACTGCAGCACCTGCTGCAGCGCTTCCCCCCAGGCACTTTAGCAGCAATGGCAGCTCCAGCATCAAGGGGGGGCCCCCTAACCCCTGAGGCCTCTGGGGGTCCCCCTTTGGCTGTGGGGCCCAAGGGGGGCCCCCCGGGGGCTCCTGGGGGGCCCCCACTGGAGCCGCTGCCGGTCTTCTCTTCAGGGAATGCGCAGCTTGAGCAGCGCTTGCTGCAGACGTTTGCTGCACTCAGGCTGCCTAGGGAGTCTTCTGCAGCAGCAGCAGCAGCAGCTGCTGCTGCTGCTGCTGCGGACTCGGCTGCAGTTGCTGCTGGCTCCGCTCTAGATGAGCAGCAGCAGCAGAAGCAGAGAGCCCACAGAGCATCGGAGCCGCAAGCTGCTGCGGCCCCCACAGGTGCAGCAGCAGCAGACCATGCAGCAGCAGCAGCAGCAGCAGCAGGAGGCGCAGGAGAGTCTGCTTCGGCGAATTCTAGGGGCAGGGGCGGGGCGCCTGAGCAGCAGCAGAGCCGCGGCTCCTTGCCCGCATCAGCAGCAGCAGCAGCAGCAGCAGCAGAGCCGCGGGCGGCCCCCGGCGCTGCTGCAGCACGGCGAGGGTCTCCTGGCAGCTGGAGCGAAGCCACGGCGACCACGGGGTGTACAGACACCGCGGGGTGTACAGACACCTGGGAAGTCCCGAGGCCCCCCCCCTTCGGGACTTGGAGACTTTATTCTCTTGCAGATGTTCCTGAGGAGACAATGACAGCAGCAGGCATGCAGCGGGCGCTGCAGCAGCTGCAGCAGCAGCAGCAGCAGCGGCGGCAGCTGCAGCAGCAGCAGCAGGAGCTGCAGCAGCAGCAAAGCGGGTCGTCGGCCGCAGCGCCCGACGCCTCGCCCAGCACACTGGGCAGCAGCAGCGCAGCAGCACCAGCGACAGACGCTGCTGCTGCTGCTGCTGCTGCTGCTGCTGGAGAGGGAGAGCAGCAGGACCCCCGCGTCCGTGTGGGGCCCCGCCGGCGGCCTTGAGGGGCCGCAGTAGCAGCAGCGGGGCCCTGTCTCCTTTGTTAAACAACTCTTTTGTTGACTTTTTCAAAGTTTTGTGGCTTCTTATTTGCTGCCAGGGGCCCCTTTTGCTGCAGCGCTTTGCTGCTGCAGTGCCTTGCTGCTGCAGTGCCTTGCTGCTGCAGTGCCATTTTGCTGCATTGAGGCGCGGGGTGTATGTACACACGGATTCTGGTGCAGTTTGTATGGACATATGCCCGAGTAAAATATAGATGTAAATGTAAATATAAACATAAATAAGTATAAATATAAATATAAATATAAATATAAATATAAATATAAATAAATAAAATTAAATATAAATATAAAAAGAATTAAATATACGAACACATAAAAATACGAAGAGCTGTTTATACACCAGAAATGGATAGGCCCCACAGCCCAGCCTCAAGGGGCCCTTCGGGGGGCCCCCTTTACAGGGGCCCCCTTAACATCCCTAGGGGCCCCTGTGGGGCCCCTCGGGGGCCCCTGTGGGGCCCCTCGGGGGCCCCTCGGGGGCCCCTGTGGGGCCCCACATGGGCTGCGTACGGGGGGCCCCCTGGGCCCTGCGGGCCACAGTGAGCTGCACAGGGTGAGGCCACAGACGCCCTGCGCAGCAGCTAGCCACCAGCTAGCTGCCAGCTAGCCACCAGCTAGCTGCCAGCTAGCCACCAGCTAGCCGTCAGTTAGTTGCCCGCTAGTTACCATCTAGCTGCTAACTAGCTACCGGCTAGCTACCAGCTAGCTACGATGTAGTCGCTAGCTAGCTGTCAGCTATGTGCTAGCTAGCTGGGAGCTAGCCGCCAGCTAGCCACCAGCTAGCCACCAGCTAGCCACGGCGAACGGACACAGCGACAAAGAGGACAGAAAGCAAAGAGAGAGGGAGCAGAGGTATTCGAGTGTGTCCACACTGCAGCAAAACTCACCAGCTGCTTCTCCTGCTGCAGCCGCTGCAGCGCACTTTCAGGTGTACAGGGAGCTCAGGTGTATCTGCAGCTCCCCGTGGCTCTTCAGCACCTAAAGGGCTGCAGCGCCACTTCAGGTGTATAGGCAGCTTCAGGTGCTCGCTTCAGGTGTATGTACAGTTCTCTTCATATGTATAGGCAGCTTTAGGTGGATGTACAGCTCGCTTCAGGTGTACAGGCAGCTTCAGGTGTAGAGGCAGCTTCACATGTATGTACAGCTCGCTCCAGGTGTATAGGCAGCCTCAGGTGTATGTACAGCTCGCTTCAGTGCACAGGCAGCTCCAAGTGTCTATACACTCGTTTCAGCTGTATAGGCAGCTTCAGTTGTATGTACAGCTCGCCCCAAGTGTCCATAAAGCAACTTCAGGTGTAGAAGCAGCTTCGGGTGTCTGTACAGCAACTGCAGGTGTCTACACAGCTGCGTCCGGTGTATAGGCAGTTTCGGGTGTCTGTACAGCAGCCTCGGGTCTAAGTACAGCAGCTGCAGGTGTGTACAGGAGATTTATGTGCAAAGCAACTTCAGGTGTCTGTACAGCAGACAGCAGTCTATACAGCAGCTTCAGGTGTCTGCAGAGCAGCGTGAGGTGTCTATACAGTAGTTTCAGGCGTACAGGCAGCTCCAGGTATATATACAGCAGCTTCAGGTGTCTATACAGCAGTTTGAGGTGTACAGGCAGCTTCAGGTGTCTATACAGCAGTCTGAGGTGTACAGACAGTTTGGGCTGTCTGTACAGCAGCGTCAGGTGTCTATAAAGCAGTTTCGGGTGTACACGCAGTTTCAGGTGTACATGCAGCTTCAGGTGTCTATACAGCAGCTTCAGGTGTACAGACACTTGGGGTGTCTGTACAGCAGGCCAGGTGTCTATACAGCAGCTTCCGGTGTACATGCAGCTTCCGGTGTACATGCAGTTTGGGGTGTCTATACAGCAGCTTCCGGTGTACATGCAGCTTCAGGTGTACATGCAGCTCCAGATGTACCTGCAGCTTCGGGTGTACCTGCAGCTTCAGGTGTACATGCAGCTTCAGGTGTACCTGCAGCTCCAGGTGTACATGCAGCTTGGGGTGTCTGTACAGTCGGTGGTGCGTTGCAGCTTGGGGTGTACACGCAGCTTGGGGTGTACCTGCAGCTTCGGGTGTCTGTCCAGTCAGTGCTGCGTTGCTGCTGCTGCTGCTGCTGCTGCTGCTGCGTTGTGGCGAGACAGCCTCACAATATCTCCCTGGAGGATTTTTGGCAAAAGTGCAGAAGGATGGAGAGGAGCCAAAGTGCTGCGCGCAGCAGCAGCAATAGGGGGCCACAGAATGTCTGCGTAAGTAATTGGCCGCGCGCACAGCATGAAGTACACGTTGCTGCTGCTCCGCGCTGCTGCTGCTGCTGCTGCTGCTGCTGCGGGCTCGACAGCCTTCCCTGGCTTCGCAGCAGACACCGACCCGCGGCCGCTGCGGCCGCCGCGCGTCTTCTGCTTGTGCGGCTGCAGCTGCAGGCGCCTGCTGCCGCCGCCGCCGCTGCTGCTGCTGCTGCTGCTGCTGCTGCTGCTGCAGTTTGTCTCCGATTTCAAGGCCGTGAGGGGCTCGAAAGAGACCCCTGCTGTCAGCAAGTGGGGGGCCCTGGCGCGGAAAAGAAGGAGAGAAGTGGGGAAAGACAAAAAGAGAAAAAGAGACATTTTGAGAACGGAGTGGGTGCTGAAGATCAGCAGCCAAATCAACATGTAAGAAACATAAAACAGCAAAGTTGTTGGAAAAAGACAAACTGTTATTGTAAACAAAATGCACCCTATCAGCAGCTGGTCCATTTGCAGGTCTGCAGAGTCCACCCGCCGCCGCAGCACGTTCCACTTCTGCCCCCTGAGCAGCAGCAGCAGCAGCAGCAGCAGCGCAGCAGCAGCAGCAGCACAGGCGTCCGCTGGGTCCAGGTGCGCACGAGGGTTAGCAACAGTACCCTACGGGCCCCCTGAAGGCCCCTAGCAGCTCTTGGGGGCCCCCCTACTGGCCCCCTCCCAGGGGCCCCCCGGAGCCCTTCGGGGCCCTCTAGGGGCCCCTTACGCGCCCCCTAGGAACGCCCCTAGGGGCCCCGTAGGGGCCCCCTAGGAACCCCCCCCGAAACCGCCCTAGGGGCCCCCTCGAGGCCCCCCAGAGACCCAGGGGGCCCCTAGGGGCCCCCCACTCAGCGGGGGCCCCTGGGGGCCCTGGGGGCCCCTGGGGGCCCTGGGGGCCACTGGGGGCCCCCGGGGGCCCCCAAAGAGTGGGGCCGTGCGTACCTGAAGAGGAGGAAGAGAGAGTGGAGGCTTTTGAGGTTGACGTGGAGAAGACGGGCGCAGACAAGGTAAACGTAGAAAATGTGGAGAGTGACAATCAGCAGCAAATCTGCAGAAGCAGCAGCAAAAAGAGAAGCTGAGAGGCCCAGCCAGCCCAGGCGGAAGGTGGTCAACAAAGTGCCCACCAGCCCCTTCACGCGCGCGCCAATGGACCTCCACAGCGCGGCCACCCTGCTGCTGCTGCTGCTGCTGCTTCTGCTGCCGCGGCGGCGGGGGGGGGCGCAGCGGCAGGTGGGGGGCCCCGCCGGGGGGCCCCGCCGCGGGGAGGCGGGCGCAGCAGCAGCAGCAGCAGCCGCAGCAGCGGGCCGCGAGAGGGAGCTCAGGGCCTCGGAAACTGCAGAAGCAGCAACTTCCAGAGTCTGCAGCAGCCCGAAGCTGCTGGGGGCCCCCCCCGCCCCCCGCCCCGCCGCAGCGCCGCCACCAGCACCGGCGCCGCCGCGCGGCCGCGGCCGC
>NW_013545798.1:0-5786 GCF_000499545.2 Eimeria tenella
GCTCCGCATTGCTACCCAAAATCGCCTCCTCGTGGAGTGCGATGGTTCTCTCGGCAACTGCAGCAGCAGCAATAGCCCTCAGCAGCAGCAGCCAATATAGAGCACGCAAAACAACAGCAGCTGACGCAGCAACAGCCGCAAGGTCTGCAGCAGAGAGGCTCTACCAGCAACACCACCGCCAGCAGCCTCTACAACAGAAGCACCAGCAACAAAAAACGACGAAAGAGCTGCAGCAAAGCCAACAGCAGCGGCGAAACCAACGGCAGCAGCAACCAAAACAGCAGCACCAGCTCCGCCTTACTGTCTAGGTCATCTGCAAGCTTCGAGGCCCTCTCGCTCTCCTTGAGCCACATCTCTTTCGCCATTTCTGCCGCTGAGGATCTTTGCTGCAGCAGCAGCTGCGTCGTCTGCAGCGCCTCCTCTGCTGCCTTTTGCGCTGCTCGGCTGGCCTTCAGATCCTGCTGCAGCTTCTGCAACTCCTGCTGCTGCTCCTCCAGCTGTTCCCTCAACATCTCCTGTTGTTGCTCGCTGGCTGAAAGAGATGCCTCTGTTCGTGCTGCATCGGCTTCAACAGCAGCTAGCTGCTGTTGCAGCTGCCGTCGCTGCTGCCGCAGCAGCGCCACCTCCGCGCTCCACTCAGCAGCAGATCGTCGCTGCTCTTCCTCGTTGCTGCTACTTGCTTCTGCTGCTTCGCCGACTGAGTGCTTTTCCGCAGCGCCCAGTTTTCGCTGCCATTCTTGCTTCCGCTGCTGCTGCGGCTGCAGGCTGCCGCGGGCAGCAGCCACAGACCCAGAATCTGAGTCATCCGTCTCTCTTGGTGAAGAGTCCAAGAAGGAAACCTTCTGCAGCAGAAAAGAAACGCAGCAGCAGGAGCAGCAGCAGCCAAGAGATGAGCAGCAACAGCACCAAAATACGCCTACCAGCGGCGCAAGCAGCACGGTTCAAAGGCTAAGCAGTAGCAGCAGCAGCAACCAACTAGCAGCAACGAGCAGCAGCCGCCCCAGAAACCTAGAGAAGCAACAAACAGCCGCAGCACGAGATGCAGCAACTGTCAACTGCCTCACTTTCTCTGGAGGGCTTGCCATGGGCCTGTAAGCTGGAGGATGCTCATAAGAATACTGTGGCTGAGTAGGCTGCTTCTGCTGCTCCTTCTTTGGTTGCTGCTGTTGCTCCTGCTGCTGCTGCTGCTGCTCTTGCTTTTGTTTGTCCGCCGGGTCATCCCACACAAAATGGCCGCTAGAGATGGGCTCTGGGGGCCACCAAGCAGCAGGAGAAGGCCACGTGGGCTGTTCAAAGCTGTTCTGCTGGCTGCTGCTGCTGTCCTGTTGTTGCAGCTGGGTAGCTCTTTGCTGCAGCTGCTGTTGCTGCTGCTGCCTATCTCGCGGGGACAAGTCGGAGCCGCTGTCGGATAGGGCGGAGGAAAATGCCCCGAAGTCCTCGAAGCTTGTAGCTGCGCTGCTGCGTCTCTTTTCCGTTTGCTGCCGCCGCTGCTGCTGCACCTGTTGCTGCTCTTGCTGCTCTCTAGTAGCACCTACGCCTTCCAGAGAATCCCAGCTGCTGCGTGCTGCAGCACCGGTAGCAGCAGGCCCGAGAGCCTCTCGCAAGCCCTCTGCCTCACCTGAAAACTCAGCCACTTCCAACGAAGTCCCCCAGCCCTGAGGTGTGTCCGGCTCGCCCGCAGCAGCAGCAGCTGGAGCAGCAGCAGATGATGCAGCAGCAGCGGCCGAATCCGTCAGCAACACTGCCGCACCTGTTTCATTCTCAGGTCTTGCACCCGAGTTCATGCCCCCTGCGCTGCTTCCAGCTGGTGGTTCGTTCCCTGCTGCTTCTCCTGTTGTTCCAGTTGCTGCAGTTGTTGCTGCGGCTGTGTCCGGAAAGGTTATACCTGTATCGATCGTGAATGACGCTTCTTCAACAGCTTTCGAGTCTCTGCTCTGGCTCCTGCTGCTGCTGCGCTTCTCTTTGCGGCTGCTGCGGCTGCTGCGGCTGCTGCTGCTGCGCTTGCTTGTCGGACTCTTGCTGCAGTTGCTGCTGTGCGTGTTCAGCTCACCAGCAGAAGTTCCAATCCCCTGGTTCTCTTCCCCCTTTCGCCGCTGCTGCTGCTGCTGCTCCTGCGGCTGCTGTTGGAGTTGCTGCTGCGTCGTGTCAAAGGGCTCGTCAGCGATTGCGAATAGCATGAGCTCGTCTGCTGCTGCGCTCGGAACAGCAGTGGCAGCAACAGCAGCTGCTGCAGCAGGTGCCGCTGCAGGAGAGGCCAAATCTGCTTGCTCAGAAATCACTGGCGTGCGTACATCTGTGCTGCTTGTCGGTCCCTCTGTTGTTAAGGCGGCTTCAGAAAGCCCTTGGTCTTCTTCTGCTGTTGCTGCTGTTGCTGCTGCTACTGCTGCTGCTGCAGCTGATGCTGCTGCTGCTGCATCTGCTATATTGTTTGTTTCATTGTCATGCTTCTGCTCGTTCCCCTCCAGATGTCGCTGCTGCTCATGCTGCTGTTGTTCGTGCTGCTGCTGCTCTTGGCGCTGCTGTCCCTGCTGCTGTTGCTCGTGTTGCTGCTCCGCATGTTGTTGCTGCTCCTGCTGCTGTTGCTGCTGCTGATGAGTCTCCTGGTTAAGATGGGCACGTGTAGCTTCCAAATTTTGTAGAGTCGCCTCCACGGTGTCCAGGAGCTGCAGAGATACCCCAACAGCAGCAGTAGTACTTTTGCTTCAAGCAAACACGAAACACTTAATGCAGCAGCAGCGGCAGCAACGGCACAACGAGCTGCTGCTGCCCTTTTCCTAGACCTTCCCTAGCCCGTGAGCACAGTAGGCAGCAGCACAAGTCTCAAATCGAGGCGACAAACACCCACGTCACTCGCCTGGGGCCCAGTAGCACTCGCAGCGCCACTGGAGGTGCGGCAGCAGCAAAGGCAGCAGCAGCAACGGCAGCAGCAACAGCAGCTACAGATGTAGCAGCAACCAGGCATACCCTTGAAACGTCTGCAAAGCGGTCGAGACGTCCCTCGTCTACAAGCTGTGTTGCGTCCCGCTGCAGCTGCTGCTGCTGCTGCTGCAGCCCTTCCTTCAGGGAGTCTAGCATTGACAGCCCCTCAGCTGTTGGCTGCTGCAGAAGCTCCTGCAGGAGCTCCAGGCTTGACATTACCTCTAGCGCAAGAGCAGCAGCAGAAGCAAAGCATGCAGCTCCGGAAGCTATTTGAGCAGCAGCGAGCTCATACGCGGCAGCAACGGAAGCAGCAAGACAAACACATTCATAACTGCAGCAAAAGCTGCTGCAGCCGCACAGCAGCTGCTGCAGCGGCCTGCTGCTGCTGGTGCTGCGGCGGTAAGACGGCACTCGAACTTGGTTTCGTAGCCGCCACGCAGCAGCAGCAAAATGCTGCGCCGTATGGAGCCCCAAAGTATGAATCGTGAAGCATCAGCAGGTGCATGGCAGCAGCAACTCAGCCGCAACAGCCACGCAGCAGCAGCAACTGCAGCAAGAGCAGCAGCAGCAATCGCAGCAGGAACGCACCTGCAATGCGAATCTCGACTGACGAGCTCGAGGCCGTCAGATTTGGCGGAACCTGTTGTTGTTGTTGCTGCTGGTGCTGCTGCTGATGGCTTGGGTTTTGGTTGCTGCTCAGAAACAGCATTTGCTGCTGCTGCTGCAGCAGCACCTCCGCAGAAGTGCCGCACATGGCTTGGACCTCCATTTCCGGCGACGGGGGCGCCTTGTCGACGCCAAGGCTTTGCAGCAGCACTAGGGACCTTTTGATTTCCTGCTGCACGCCGAGGGGATCTGCTGCTGCTGCTGCTGCTGCTGCTGCAGTGTAAAGACACCTCGCAGCAAGCATGCCGCAGCAACGCATTTCCATTTCAGTTGTCCCCGTGGGAAACAGCACCTGCAGGCGGGTCTGAGCTGCCAACGCCTGCTGCTGCTGCTGCTGCTGCTGCTTCCGCCGAGGCGGTGGATTCGGGGACCGCAGCAGCATCAAGACAGAGAACTGCTGCAGCCACTGAAGAAGCGAAAGAGAAGCTGACAAAGCTGAGGCATTGTTTCTGCTTGTGCTGCGGCTACTGCTGCGGCGCACCCCCGGAGCTTGTGCAGCACCTATGAGCAAGACAGCAGCAATAATGCGGAAGTAGCCAGAGGCTTCGAGCAGCTGCTGTAGCAGCAGCAGCGCCAGCAGCTTGCTGTCCGACCCTGCAGCGGGCTGCAGCAGCCGCTGCTGCAGCAGCTGCTGCGCAACAGCACGCGCGTTGCCCAGGTCCTCGCAAGAGGAAGCAACGGCGCCTGCTGCAGCTGCTGCTGTTGCTGCCGCTGCTACGCGATCGCGACTTGTGCTGGCTCCGTAGGGCCGCGGGGTAGTAGCTGCCAGAGCCTGCAACACGCAGCAAAAGCAGCAGCAGCAGCAGCAGCAACAGTGAAAGAAGTGCAACAAATGCGTAATTTTAAGCAGCGAAGATGTCCACTGGAGCTGCAGCTGCAGCCATTAGGCATCCTAAGCCAGAAGCAGCAGCAGCAGCTCAACGAAGAATGCGTAACAAGCGAGATTCTGCCGAAAACAGCTGCATATCCGGCTGCTGCTGCTGCAATGCTGCAGCTCTGGCTGCCGCATCAGCGAACGCTGCAGTCGAGGCAGGAGCGGCAGCAAGAGATGTCCATGGAGGTAAGCAGCAGCTGCTGCTTCTCCGTTGGCCAGAAGGCCTGCTGCTGCTGCTGTGAGGTATAGCTCACTTGCTGCGCCGCAGCTTCCGCGTCTCGGGTTGCTGCATTGGCCCGTGTTGCTTGCTGCTGCAGGGCCTGCAGCTCCTTCTGCTGCTGCTTCTGGGTAGAGGAAAGCCACGTAAAAAGCCCCATTTTGCCACTGCTACTGCTGCTGCTGCTGCTACCGCTGCTGCCGCTGCCGCGGAGGCAGCCTCACTGGTGCGTCCAGCCACAGTTGCTGCCGTTGTTGCTGCTGCTACTGCTGCTGCTGCAGCTCTACTTGGCTTGTGGGCTTGTTTCCTTGGGGTCGCCGAATCCATCTAAGCTCCGCATACACAGGCTTTGCGGTGTATGCGCGGCGGCAGCAGCAGCAGCAGCAGCTGCTGCTGCCGCCGCTACCGCACGCTGAAATCAAGAGCACTTGGTTCGCCCTTGCTGCCCTCTCCGCATACGAGCCGCTGTCTTGCCCCCAGTGCGGCTGCGGCTGGGTTTGCAGCTGGTCCAGTGCTGCTGCTGCTGCTCGTGGTGCTGTTGCTGCTGCTGCTATTGCTGTTGCCGCAGCTGCTGCATGTAGAGGCCCTGGAGCCCTTTATAGGCAACAACTGTTCAGGTGCTGCTAAAAATATCTAAAACTAACTCATTGGAGGCTCTAAAAACGGACCTGCAAGAGCGGCGCCGCAGCAGCTGCTGCTGCCGTTATTGCGGTTGCCGCTGCTGCTGCATGCCTAAACAGCGAAAGGGATGAGACACAGCAGCAGCACCAACAGTTTGTCCCCCAGCGTCAAATCTGCTATAAATGAAGCTCCCATTTGCAGTGAGGCAGCAGCAGCAGCAGCAGCAGCAGGGTTCAGGGCCAATCGACGGTCAGCGCTCCTGTTGCTAGCAGCAGCAGCAGCGGCAGCAGCAATCGGCAGCAGCAGGAGCTGTTTCCCCAGCAAAGGCTGCTCTCGTGTCTGCTGGCCACCTCCCTCCTTGCTATAGCAAAAATACTGTGTGAAATTATACTTTAGCTCGAGAACAAACTCTAGCGACTCTTGCCGCTGCTGTTGCTGCTGTCCTTGCTGACCACCCGGGTCTGTGTGGGCTGCGGCGCTGCCGCCGCC
>NW_013545799.1:0-5734 GCF_000499545.2 Eimeria tenella
CAAAGGTGGAGCGCGAGGTGGCTCGCTGGGAGCGCGCGAACGAGCAGAAGGCGATCTGGCTGCGCAGCAGCAAAGAAGTAGCAGCAGCAGAGTACAACTCGTTTTACAAGTCGCTGAGTTCGGACTGGAGCGAGCCGCTGCTGCCAATCCACTTTGCTGCTGAGGGCGAACTCGAGTTCCGCGCGCTGCTGTTCGTGCCGCAGCAAGCAGCAGCAGACTTGTTTTCGAGTGTCTTCGAGAAGCAGCGGGGCCTCCAGCTGTACGTACACCGCGTGCTCGTGGCGGGGGCGCTCGACGATTTGCTGCCGCGTTATTTGCGCTTTCTTCGCGGAGTTGTCGACACAAATGACCTTCCTTTGAACGTTTCTCGCGAGCAGCTGCAGCAGCAAAGACTGCTCAAAGTTCTCGGGAAGAAGCTGGTTCGCAAGGCCCTGGAGACCTTCCGCAAGCTTGCTGTCGAGGACAGGAAGCTCAGGGAGCAGCAGCAGCAGCAGCTGCAGCAGCTGCTGCAGCAGCAGCCGGGGGGCGAGCAGCGGGCCGACGCCGAGGGCGAGCAGCAGCAGCAGCAGCAGGAGATTGAGAAGCTCAAGAGGGAAATGAAGGAACCCACTTTGTTCGACAAGTTCTACAAAGAGTTCGGGAGAAACATGGTTTTGGGCTGCTACGAAGATGAAGACAACCGCAGCAAAGTGGCGAAGCTGCTGCGCTTCAGCAGCAGCAAGCTGCAGCAGCAGCAGCAGCAGCAGCAGCAGCTGCCGCACCAGCAGCAGATCTCCCTCGAGGAGTACGTCGCCCGCATGCAGCCCGGGCAGCAGGCCATTTATTATGCTGCAGGAGAAGACCCGCAGCAGCTTCTCAAACTTCCTCAAATGCAGCACTTTTTGAAAAAAGATGTTGAAGTCCTTTTCCTCCTCGAGGCCATGGACGAACCTTGCATCCAGAGACTCATGGAGTTCGACGGTCCGCAGGGTTTAGGGTTTAGGGTTTAGGGTTTGCGGGGTGGAGGGCTGCTGGGTGTTTTAGTGGGGTTTGGGGTTTGGTTTGGGGCTTTCTGTTGTTAGCGTCATTTCTCCGCGAGGGTTTAGGGTTTAGGGTTTAGGGTTTGGGGTGCAGGGCTCGAACGGGCTCCTGCGTCCACCGAACAAACGGGAACAAAAACCCCAGACCAGAACACCACGCTGAATAAACAAACAAATAAACTATTTATTTATTATTTATTATTGTTTATTTATTGTTTACTATTTATTATTATTTATTTTGTTTTCAGGGAAGAAGTTCGAGTCCGTGCAGAAGGGAGAAGTGCATTTGGAGGAAACAGCGGCGGAGCGTGCGCGGCTGTCTGCGCAGGAGAAGTTCTTCAAACCCTTAAAAGTGTTTTTCAAAAGGGTTTTAGGGTCTAGGGTTTCGCAAGTGAGGGTTTCGGGGCGTTTGTTGGGGGCCCCCTGCGCAGTTGCTGCTTCACAGTGGGGCTATTCTGCACAAATGGAAAAAGTGATGAAGACCCAAACCTTTGCAGACCCTCTTCATTTGAAAATGATGAAGGGCCAGAAGGTCTTCGAAATAAACCCCAACCACCGCATCATGCAGCAGCTGCTGGCGCGCCAGCAGCAGCAGCAGCAGCAGCAGGAGGGGGAGCAGCAGCAGCAGCTGCAGCAGCAGCAGCGGGAGGATGAGCAGCTCGCTGAGAAGCTCTTCGAAGCTGCGCTCCTCGCCTCGGGCTTCGATGTGGATAAGCCGGATGAGCTGGCGGATTTGCTGTACAAAAGTTTTGCTGCTGAACTTGGAGTCGATCCCAACGATCCCATCAACGAGAACTTCGAGATCCCAGAGGACCCCGAGCCCGACAGCAGCAGCAGCAGCAGCAGCAGCAGCGAGGAGGGGGGCGCAGCAGACGACCTGCTCTCCAGCTTCGACTTCGGGGAGAACGTCAAGGACGAGCTCTAGTTGGTTTCGCTAGTTCTTTCAAATGTTTGAATTCTTTCTTCTTTCAAATGTTTGAATTGCTTCTTTCTTTCAAATGTTTGAAGTGTTTCTTCCTTTCAAATGTTTGGAATGGCTATTTAATTCATCAGTCCAACTCTCTCGGCCAAGTCAAGCTGCCCCCGCTGCAGCTGCGGTAGCAGCAGCAGCAGCAGCAGCGGGGGCAAGTCGCCTCGGCTGCTGTTCTTCCACAATCACCGTCACTGTCATTCACCCTCATTCCCACCATTATTATTATTAATTTTAACATTATTATTATATTATAATTGTTTAATTAATTGCTGTTGAGAGAAAAGAAACGAAACGCATCGAAAGAAGGGAACAGCGTTGGCGGGGAGGCGAAATGCGGCATGTGCAACCTTTACAGAAATTAATGGCTTTTGTGTCTATATGTCTTTTCAGACAAGCATGCAATAAATATATTTGAGAATAATACATTTAAAAGTATATTTGTTTCATGTTTGTTTTCGAATAAATGCACTTCATTCGACGCGTGGAGGAGCGGCGGGCGGCAAGTCCGGGTGTATGTACACCCCACAACGCCGAATACCCTCAGCCCCTGCATGCATGCATTGGGGTCTTTTTGGCGGCTTTGGGGCTTTTTAGCCCCCGCAGCTGCTGCAGCCAAACCAACAAATATAAACTGTTTTGTTCACTTATCTATCTGGCCTTCTTTGCTGTCCAAATTCACTCCAAAAGCCCATTCTGGGCTTCTTAAACATCCCCATATTGGGTATTTAGGACTTTATTGTATAAATATCCTGGAGTTAGGCATTTGGGCTTTTATAAATACCTGCAAATTGGGATTTTATTACTTCTAACGTCCTGGAGTTAGACACTTGGGATTTCGTAAATACCCCGAAGTTGTGCATTTAGAACTCTTAGAAATATCCCGAATTTGGGCATTTGTAAACTTAAGAATATTCTGGAATTATACATTTGTGCATTTATAAATACCCGAAAGTTGTGCATTTAGGACTTCACAAATATACAGAAGTCGGGTAATTGTAAATATCCCGAAATTAGACAAATTTACAGAGTCCCGAAAATGCGGGTCTGTGCATTTATGAAAATCCCAAAGTTGGAGATTTATGGATAAGTTTGTAAACATTTTAAAGTTGTATATTTAGCCCATTTCAAATATCCCGAAATTTTGACATTTTGGCCTTTATCCAAAAGTTGCAAGTTTGGATGTTCATAAATTTCCCCAACTTGCACGTTTAAATGTTTCTAGAGAAATTGAACTTCAGGCTGATAAACTTCAAAAAGAAAGAACTTCAATCAAAAAGAAAGAAAATGCAATTTTAAATGCAAGAGCATTTGTGTGAAGAGAATGCGCAGCAGACGCAGTGGCTAATAAAGTACAAATAATTAAATAATAATAAGTCACTCAATTAATTATAAATATTATTAATTAATTAACAATAATATTATTAATCAGTTATATTTATTTTTGCCTTCAAAAAGAAATAAAACGCTTGAAATATATATCTGTATGTAAAGTAGATTCATATAATAAATACTAGGGGTGTATGCAGTGTGCGTACAAATGCGTAGAGTTCGAAGAACTTTAGAACCAAAGTTTACATTTAAAAACTATATAAACAATATAAATGTATTTATATATAGATAGATGGGTTTGTAAATGATTACAGGTTACCTGTATTTTATATATTATATATATATACATATATATTCATCTATAAATCGTGCATATGTATATATGTATATCTATGTATGTATAACATACACACATATATATATATATATTATAAACACAAGTAATCTATACACAAGCATCTTTATTTACTCACATGAAAAATATAAATAAAACAATATTTGCATGAGTAGATGCATTTATATTCCGTCTTCATGAAAACAAAATAGTGGTTAGGATTTATTGGAAAAAAAGAAGTCCGGAAGCCTTCAATTAAGGCAAAAGAAAAATCTGAAAAAACTAAAAATGGTTTTTAACAAGTCGAGCTGTACATACACCGCGGGAAGCCCTAGCCAGCCTTTCGAAATAAAAGGGTTTTTATTTTTTTCATTTTTGAAAAGGCATTTAAGAAAACGAGTTAAAACGCCTTTGCTAGAGTGTATATACACCGGACTGGTTAAGGACTTTTCATGATGCCGATTTTATTTCTTTATTTAATTTAATTTTAATGTTTCACTTCTGTAGAGACGAGAAGAAGAGAATATAAGACAGCAGCGAAAGGAATAAACCCTAAACCCTAAACCCTAGACAGAGGAGTAGGGAGCCCGGAGCCCTAAACCCTAGAAGCAAAACACCAAAGACAAGGTTTAGGGTTTAGGGTTTAGGGTTTAGGCAGCAGCACAACTTTATATTTCTCTCTATTTGCACATTTAAATGCCCAGTTGTCCGCGTCAATGCATGCATGCGATGTATTTAATAAACAAAAAACGGAGTTTTATAATTTCTAAAATTGAATCACAGAATGGGTACATTTGCATTTATATATATATATATATACATATACATGTGTAGAATATGTAAATATAATAGATACATAGATATATATGTATATAAATATATACATGTATATTTATGTGTAACATATATATATTATATATATATTTTTGTAAATTGTACATTAGTGGCTACAAAGTGCACGGGAATTCATTTTTCATGTAAATTAACAGAAAGTTTTATTTTGAAAATTGATTCAAAGATAAAAGTGTCATTGCGCATGATTTGCATGTTTTGAATTAAAGGCAAAAAGGGCACAGGATGGCCGCTGCCTTCTTTCTACCCAGCACTTTCTACCTAGCAGAAGCAGCAGCAGCAGCAGCAGCAGCAGCAAGAGCAGCGCCTCTATGCGAAAATATTTTTCTTTATAGACAGACACGTAGCGACAGATGGGATCTCCATTGCCTTCAACTATATTCTTTAATTTAAACGCTTGCAGCAGCAGCAGCAGCTGCAGCAGCAGCGGGCATTTAAGTGCGAGTTCGAGACAAGAGACAAAGAAGCTCCGAAGAAAGGAGAGCGAGAAGCCGAAAGACCAAAATTTTTTGAAATTTTTAAAATGACAAAGTAGTAAATAAAACAAAAAAGAATAAAGTTGAATTTGCGATTTTGCTTCCTAGAAAGACAAAAAGTTTAAAAAAATAAACAAAAATAACAAAAAGGAGCAGCAAAACAAACAAAGCAGCAGCAAGAGGCCCTTCTTTTTCCCTTTGCTGCTCTAAAAAGGTTTAGGGCTCAGAAATGGGGGCCCCCCAAGATTGGGGGCCTCTTGTTTCTGTGGCCAGTTAAGGCGCAGGTAAAAGCTTTTCACTTTAAACAAAATAATAATGACAATAACAATAATAATAATGTATTTATTTTTTGCTCCAAAAAGATGTTCATATATACCTCGAGACAAATTGCCTCAAGCTATTTGCATTTAAATACATATTATAGAAGATCGCCTGGGTCCTTCCAGCCAGCCAGGGGCCCCCCATGCAGCTGGGGGCCCCCTGTGTCACCAGGGACCCCCTCAGACAGCACTGGGGCCCCAGGGGGCCCCCGTGCAGGTAGAGGGGTAGAGGCCCCTTCTTGCAGTACAGGGTCTTCTAGGCTACCCCCATGAAGTCAGAGGCCCTTTCATTCGCCATGGGGGCCCCTGAGGCCCCCCTGGGGCCCACAATTGGACTAAAGATTCGGCCAACTTGGCTAACTATTCCTCTTTCTCCTAAGAAAGCCCTGGTCACGAGGTCCCCCACAGCCACGGGCAGCATCATAACTGAG
>NW_013545800.1:0-5506 GCF_000499545.2 Eimeria tenella
ACCTACTCTTCCCCACAACAAACAAATATCAGTCAGTTGCCTCTCACCAAAAAAAAACGTGGAACCGGCCACAAGACGCAAAACCCAAGGGTCGAAGGCACCAACTGCCTACTGTCTGCAGAAACCATGAAAAATCAGATATATACAACTGCACAGGCAAGAAGCCAACGTGGAAGCTCCTTCTCCGCCACTCCTTAAAGCCAACGAAGCGTCTGGCAGCTGCCTAGGGAATCACTGCTATATGCGCATAAAGCACACGTTTCCTAACACTCTATGCAAGCATTCTACCATGTGTAACACGATCTGGAAGCTTTGCCAAGACTCGGGACCTTCCGAACTGCCACCAAAGCTCCCTCATTCCTCACATACAGCCCACCCAGACACGACCAAACGTCCAAGCGCACCAGGTGTACAGAAGAAACAACAGACTGCAGGCCTGCAGCCAGCACGCAGGTAGATCGTCCTCCCACCACGCCAACTGAAAAGTAATGGTGCAGTTCGACACGGGAAACCAACACGCATGGTGAAAGCCACAAAACGGCTGGAATCAAACTGCTCCATCACGCTCGCCAGTTGCGCACTTCCGTCCTATCCGACCAGCACTCGATGTGCACACATGCACACGCAAGTCCCGCAAATCGTTCAGATAAGACGAACACAAACAATCCCTGGATGCTGTAGCTAGAGCCTGACCGCCAGTTCGTCGGCGCACCTCTTCTGGGGTATGGGAGTACCTCCAATGCGAAGTTCAAACGTAATCCCGCTAGGCTATCCTGCCGGGTTACATTTGAATTTCGCAACGGCACTGCCGTAGCCAAACCTACCCGCAGCCTCACGCGTAGCTCCATAGTACGCCGAACTAACCACAAGCACATCTCAATCGGGTGATGAAATTCTCCACACCGTTCAGATATACCGCTTGTCCCCAGCTACACGAACACCTACGCTTCTCTTTCCAGAGTAGTCAACCTCCGCACCGAAACGCCAACTCTAGCGCTTGCAAATGCAACTTCGTGTGCATTACAGCGTTGCACTCTAAAAGGTGAAGACCAAAGTTCCATCAGTGCAACGCGAAAAAGCACCGCGTCAGTAAGGCACGAACGCATATGGCTAGCATCGATGCTGTCTCACATCCTGGGCTCAAAAAGCGGTTTTGAGCGTCACTGACTCTCTCGGTGTTCATCTTTGTATCCTCAGCTTTAGCGAGCAGATGAATTGTTGCAGGACGTTGAGAAGCACTAAAAGAGGTACCTGTTGTCTGCAGGCAACTCGCAAATCCAAGCCTTCACCAAGCAAATGGATGTGCGTATATCTGAGAAACAACGCAGCACAGCATCAACATGAAGCCGTGGAAGGAGGCGTCATGTCACTTTCAACCACTGCACCAAAACGCCAACCTTAGCGCTTGCATATCTAAGACGCGGAAAAGCACCGCATCGGTAAGGCACGAACGCCTATGCCTTCCATCGATGCCGCCTCACATCCTGGGCTCACAAAACACCTTTGAACCATGGCCATCACTGTCTCTCGGCGTTCAGCTTTGTACTCTCACATTTAACGAGCAGATGAACTGTTGCAGGACATTGAGCACTAAGAGAGGTTCACGTCGTCCGTAGCCAACTCGTAAATCCAAAATTTCACCAGGCAAACGTATTTGCGTATATCTGAGAAACAACGCAGCACGGCACTAACCTGCACCTGCGAATGTTTTCAAACGCAGGATTGCAACGATTTGTGTCACAGATCATGGTATGACGGTCTTCGTAGACGTGCATCGGTATCTGCTCACCATCTGTAGGGGGAATATCTTCACGATAAATACCGATATCCAAAGACACCCAACCTATGCCGTCTACAGTGAAACAAAATCAAGCTACGCCAGAGGCGTTGAAAGATGGCCTAATCTGAGCGTCAAAAGCGTGGAACGCATACCCACGCATCGAACCTTGCACCTCCCAGCGAACTGAATCTTTCTTCAACGCATTTTGCTGGAACTTCACAAACCTCCAACCAGGGGAAGGGATGCGGGATTCATCAAATCCCAGACAAAGCCAGCTCCTCCTCTACCCGCAAAGCAAATCCTTGATACCATTGTCTGGTCAAAAAAACGCCTCCATGCAGCGCCCGCACAACAAACAAGCCTCAAACGGATGCCTTGCACCAAAAAGTGCGCGCAACCAGCCGCAAAACGCAAAACCCAAGGGTCGAAAGCACCGATCACTTATTGTCGGCAGGACCCAAGAAAATTCAGAAATATACCACAGCTGCAGACGCATGAAGCCAACATGGAATCTCCACGCTCCCCAAAGCCAACGAAGCGTCTGGCACTGCCTGGGGAATCACTCGTAGATGCTCCTGAAGCACACGTTTCCTAACGCCCTATGCAAACGCGCTACCATGTCAAGACTCGGGAACTTCCGCACTGCCGCCAAAGCTCCCTCATTCCTCACCTACAGCCCACCCAGACACGACCAAACGTCCAAGCGCACCAGGTGTACAGAAGAAACAACAGACTGCAGGCCTGCAGCCAGCACGGCCAGCACGCAGGTAGATCGTCCTCCCACCACGCCAACTGAAAAGTAATGGTGCAGTTCGACACGGGAAACCAACACGCATGGTGAAAGCCACAAAACGGCTGGAATCAAACTGCTCCATCACGCTCGCCAGTTGCGCACTTCCGTCCTATCCGACCAGCACTCGATGTGCACACATGCACACGCAAGTCCCGCAAATCGTTCAGATAAGACGAACACAAACAATCCCTGGATGCTGTAGCTAGAGCCTGACCGCCAGTTCGTCGGCGCACCTTTTCTGGGGTATGGGAGTACCTCCAATGCGAAGTTCAAACGTAATCCCGCTAGGCTATCCTGCCGGATTATATTTGAATTTCGCAACTGCACTGCCGTAGCCAAACCTACCCGCAGCCTCACGCGTAGCTCCATAGTACGCCGAACTAACCACAAGCACATCTCAATCGGGTGATGAAATTCTTCACACCGTTCAGATATACCGCTTGTCCCCAGCGACACGAACACCTACGCTTCTCTTTCCAGAGCAGTCAGCCTCCGCACCGAAAAGCCAACGCTTGCAAATGCAACTTCGTGTGCATTACAGCGTTGCATTCTAAAAGGTGAAGACCAAAGTTCCATCAGTGCAACGCGAAAAAGCACCGCGTCAATAAGGCACGAACGCATATGGATAGAATCCATGCTGTCTCACGTCCTGGCCTCACAAAACATCTTTGAGCCACGGCCGTCACTGTACCTGTTGACGTTCAGCTTTGTACCCTCACCTTCACCGTGCGGGTGGACCTTTACAGAATGTGGGAAAGCACTGAAAGAGGTACCTGTTGTCTGCAGCCAACTCGCAAATCCAAACCCTCACCAAGCAAACGCCCTTGCGTATATCTGAGAGACAACGCAGCACGGCATTAACCTGCACCTGGAAAGGTTTCCAAACGCAGAACCTCAGCGAGGTGTGTCACATATCGCAATATGAAGGTTTTCGCGCACGTGCATCTATATCTGCTCACTATCTGTAAGGTGAGTATCTTCACGATAAATACCGACACTCTAAGACACCCTATGCCGTCTTCAGTAACACGGAATCCAGCTACGTCAGAGGCATTGGCAGATGGCTTCATCAGAGCTTCAAAAACATGAAGCAGATACCGATGTATATAACGTTGCACCTCCCAGCGAACTGAATGTGTCTTCCTGTGCATTTTGCTGGAACTTTACGAGCCTCCAATCAGGGGAAGGGAGCAGATATAGATGCACGTGCACCAAGACCGTCATATCGTGATCTGTTACACACCTTGCGGCAATCCTGCGTTTGAAAATCTTCCCAGGTGCAGGTTAATGCCTAATCGACAGAATTGCGGGCGGAGTCAACTCCCCGAATGCTCAGTCTACGCGCAAAGCACTTCCTTAATACCATTGTGTGACCACAATAACGCATCCACGCAACAACCACGAAACATCAGATATATACCACAATTGTACAGGCATGAAGTCAACATGGAATCTCCTTCGCCGATCCACGCTCCCCAAAGCCAACGAAGCGTCTGGCACTGCCTGGGGAATCACTCGTAGATGCTCCTGAAGCACACGTTTCCTAACGCCCTATGCAAACGCGCTACCATGTCAAGACTCGGGAACTTCCGCACTGCCGCCAAAGCTCCCTCATTCCTCACATACAGCCCACCCAGACACGACCAAACGTCCAAGCGCACCAGGTGTACAGAAGAAAGAAGAAACAACAGACTGCAGGCCAGCACGGCCAGCACGCAGGTAGATCGTCCTCCCACCACGCCAACTGAAAAGTAATGGTGCAGTTCGACACGGGAAACCAACACGCATGGTGAAAGCCACAAAACGGCTGGAATCAAACTGCTCCATCACGCTCGCCAGTTGCGCACTTCCGTCCTATCCGACCAGCACTCGATGTGCACACATGCACACGCAAGTCCCGCAAATCGTTCAGATAAGACGAACACAAACAATCCCTGGGTGCTATAACTAGAGCCTGACCGCCAGTTCGTCGGCGCACCTCTTCTGGGGTATGGGAGTACCTCCAATGCGAAGTTCAAACTTAATCCCGCTAGGCTATCCTGCCGGATTACATTTGAATTTCGCAACGGCACTGCCGTAGCCAAACCTACCCGCAGCCTCACGCGTAGCTCCATAGTACGCCGAACTAACCACAAGCACATCTCAATCGGGTGATGAAATTCTTCACACCGTTCAGATATACCGCTTGTCCCCAGCGACACGAACACCTACGCTTCTCTTTCCAGAGCAGTCAGCCTCCGCACCGAAAAGCCAACGCTTGCAAATGCAACTTCGTGTGCATTACAGCGTTGCAGCCTAAAAGGTGAAGACCAAAGTTCCAACAGCGCAGCGCGAAAAAGCACTGCATCAGTAAGGCACGAACGCATATGGCTAGCATCCATGCTGTCTCACATCCTGGCCTCACAAAACATCTTTGAGCCACGGCCGTCACTGCACCCGTTGACGCTCAGCTTTGTACCCTCACTTTCACCGTGCGGGTGGACCTTTACAGAATGTGGGAAAGCACTAAAAGAGGTACCTGTTGTCTGCAGCCAACTCGCAAATCCAAACCCTCACCAAGCAAACGCCCTTGCGTATATCTGAGAGACAACGCAGCACGGCATTAACCTGCACCTGGAAAGGTTTCCAAACGCAGAACCTCAGCGAGGTGTGTCACATATCGCAATATGAAGGTTTTCGCGCACGTGCATCTATATCTGCTCACTATCTGTAAGGTGAGTATCTTCACGATAAATACCGACACTCTAAGACACCCTATGCCGTCTTCAGTAACACGGAATCCAGCTACGTCAGAGGCATTGGCAGATGGCTTCATCAGAGCTTCAAAAACATGAAGCAGATACCGATGTATATAACGTTGCACCTCCCAGCGAACTGAATGTGTCTTCCTGTGCATTTTGCTGGAACTTTACGAGCCTCCAATCAGGGGAAGG
>NW_013545801.1:0-5504 GCF_000499545.2 Eimeria tenella
GTTTTAACAAATTAATTGGGAAGTTAGAAAGCGAGGGTTTGGAGAAGGAGCAGCAGCTCCAAACCCTAATTCACAAGTGCAACGCCATGCAAGGTCCCCAAACCCCAAACCCTAAACCCTAAACCCTAAACCCTGCGAGCTGCTGCTGAGGGTTTTAACAAATTAATTGGGAAGTTAGAAAGCGAGGGTTTGGAGAAGGAGCAGCAGCTCCAAACCCTAATTCACAAGTGCAACGCCATGCAAGGTCCCCAAACCCCAAACCCTAAACCCTAAACCCTAAACCCTGCGAGCTGCTGCTGAGGGTTTTAACAAATTAATTGGGAAGTTAGAAAGCGAGGGTTTGGAGAAGGAGCAGCAGCTCCAAACCCTAATTCACAAGTGCAACGCCATGCAAGGTCCCCAAACCCCAAACCCTAAACCCTAAACCCTAAACCCTGCGAGCTGCTGCTGAGGGTTTTAACAAATTAATTGGGAAGTTAGAAAGCGAGGGTTTGGAGAAGGAGCAGCAGCTCCAAACCCTAATTCACAAGTGCAACGCCATGCAAGGTCCCCAAACCCCAAACCCTAAACCCTAAACCCTAAACCCTGCGAGCTGCTGCTGAGGGTTTTAACAAATTAATTGGGAAGTTAGAAAGCGAGGGTTTGGAGAAGGAGCAGCAGCTCCAAACCCTAATTCACAAGTGCAACGCCATGCAAGGTCCCCAAACCCCAAACCCTAAACCCTAAACCCTAAACCCTGCGAGCTGCTGCTGAGGGTTTTAACAAATTAATTGGGAAGTTAGAAAGCGAGGGTTTGGAGAAGGAGCAGCAGCTCCAAACCCTAATTCACAAGTGCAACGCCATGCAAGGTCCCCAAACCCCAAACCCTAAACCCTAAACCCTAAACCCTGGGAAAACCGCCACGCAGAGAAACCCCTCTTACGCCCACAAACAAACACTCATTCGGCGACAGACACCTTACAGTTTAAGGTTTAGGGTTTAGCGTTTGGGGTTTGGGGTTTAGGGTTTAGGTTTTAGGTGTTTTCTTTGTTCTGTGTCTGCGGGCCCGGTACTTACTTGCTGCTGAGCAAATAAGACATGAAAACGCAAATAATGAAATAATTAAATTAAATTAAATTAAATTAAAGTAAATTGAATTAAATTAAATTAAATTAAATAATTAATTAAATTAAATTAAATTAAATTATTTTTATTTATTTTCATTTAGGGCTGCTGGAAGCAGCAGCTTTGAGCAGCGCGGAAAGACAAAAAAAAACTGAAGAGAAATTCGAGGGTTTGCTGCAGCAGCAGCAGCAGCAGCTGCAGCAGGCCCAAACCCTCGCGCAGGACCTGCAGCGCGAGGTAAACCCCAAACCCTAAACCCTAAACCCTAAACCCTAAATCCTAGTTAACGCGCTCGTTGTGACTGGGATTCCTCGCAGCTTCAAGACGCAAAAAATGCAGAAAAAGAAGCAAAAGAAAAAGAAGAGATCTGCAGAAGCAAGCTGCTGGAAGTTGTGAGACTCAAGGGTTTAGGGTTTAGGGTTTAGGGTTTAGGGTTTAGGGTTTAGGGTTTAGGGTTTAGGGTTTAGGGTTTAGCGTTTAGGGTTTAGGGTTTGGGGTTTGCAGGAAAGCCGGCTTGAAGGCCGCATGGAAGAAATAATGGCTTCGGCAAAGAGAGCAGCAGCAGAAAAAGAAGCGCAAAGTGCTTCGGCCCTAAGCAAGGTGCCGCTAAAACCTAAACCCTAAACCCTAAACCCTAAACCCTACCCCTAAACGCTAAACTCTAACCCTAAACCCTAAGCCCTAAACCGTTGCCAGCGGGCAGCAGCACAAGAGGAGGCACAAAGTGCCGTAGCACTAAGCAAGGCGCCTCTAAACCCTAAACCCTAAACCCTAAGTCCTAACCCTAAATCCTAAACCCTAAACCCTAAACCCTAAACCCTTTGGAGGCTCTGCTGTTTGAGACGCAGCTCAAAGAACGACTGGAAGAGGCGGAGGCCCAGCGCCTAAAGAATTCGCTTCTGGTGGAGACGCTCAAAACGCACGCAAACACTAAACCCTAAACCCTAAACCCTAAACCCTAAACCCTAAACCCTAACCACCAAACTCTAGGACGAAGCACTCTGAGATTCCTTTCCCCCTATAACCGCTAATAGTGTTTATTACCCAGTGTGAGAGTTCAAGGGTTTAAAATTGAGGGCAAGGGCTGAGGGCTTAGGGTTTAGGGTTTAGGGTTTAGGGTTTAGGGTTTCTTGTGCGCTGCAGAAAAATGGAAGCAGCTGCTGCAGCTGCGCAGCAGTTGGAAGCAAAATTAAACGAAAAAGAAAAAGAAATGAAAGAAGCAAAAGATGAATTGAAAGCCATTAAGCGCGCAAGAGAAGAACAGCAGCAGCACCAGCACCAGCAGGAGCAGCAGCAGAAATAGGAAAATGTCTAATCATCAGGCCAAGTAGGGACGCAAAAAAACAAATAATTTTATTAGTTCTTTTGCTTGTGGCTGCAGGAAAGCGCCAGCCGCGTGAAGCATTTGCTGTTGCAGCTTCAGCAGCAGCAGCAACAAACAGCAGCACTGCAGCAGCAAAACAGCAACTTGAAAATGCGCTTCGAAAAAGAAGCCCAAGAAGCTTGGGGGACAGAGCAAACCCTCAGGCTGCAGCTGCAGCAGCAGCAGCAGCAGCAGCAGGAAACAAATGCTAAATATGAGGAGCTGCTAAGCAATTTTAACACGCTCCAACAGCAGGTCACACGCTTGTTGCTGCTGCTGCTGCTGTTGCTGCTGCTACTGCTGCTGCTGCGGCTTTGGCTGGCAGTGGGTCAGAGCAAGCAGCACGATCTGATGCTGTGGGGCAGTGCAACCCACGTTGAGTCATGCTGCTGCTTCTGCTGCTGCTGCTGCTGCTGCTGCTGCTGTTGCTGCTGCAGGACGAAGCGCTCCAGCAAGAGCTGAGCAGCGTGAAGACTCAGCTTGCTGCTGAAGAAGAGAGAGCAGCAGCAGCAGCAGCAAATCTGCAGCAGCAGCTCGAGAGACAGAAGGCAGCACTCGAGGAAGAAAAGCAGCAGGCTCTTGCTGCTGCTGCTGCTGCAGCAGCAGCAGCAGCAGCAGCAGAACAAGCAGCACTGAAGCTGCAACATGAAGAAGCACTTGAAGAGGCGCAGCAAACAAAAGAAAACGAAAAAAAAGCCCTTAAGGCTGAGCTGCTGGCTTGCCACACAGCGCAGGTCTTAAACCCTAAACCCTAAACCCTAAACCCTAAAGCGTAAACCCACAAACAAAAGCCATACATCCCAGGCCCTTCAAAGCTTTTAACTCGCTGCGCTGTTGACTTAAACCCTAGCCTAGACCCTGAACCCTAAACCCTAAGCCCTAAACCCTAAACCCTATTCGGTAAGCCCTTTTCCTTAAACCCTAAACCCTCGCTTTCCTTCTGCTCTGCTGCAGCTGCAAGCTGTGTTGTGCAACCACCGATCACAGCAGCAAGAAATAGAAGAGAAGGGGAAAAGAGTAGCAGCAGCAATTGAGGAGAGGATGGCAGCAGAAGCAGCAGCAGCAGCAGCAGCAGCAGCAGCAGAGCTCAAAGCAGCCACAGATCGGGCCGCTGAGCTGCAGCAGCAACTTAAAACCACCCAGGAGGTTAAACCAAAACCCTAAACCCTAAGCCCTAAACCCTAAACCCTACACCTTAAACGCAGTCGTAATGCCCAAACCCCAAACCCTAAACCCTAAACCCTAAACCCTGGCTCTGCGGCGAGTTTAGGAAATGGAGAAAAGTCACGGAGAGGTGCAGCAGCTGCTGGGGGCCTTGGCAGCAGCAGAAGACCGCGAGCGTTTTGCTGCTGCTGCTCTCGCAGCAGCAACAGAAAGACACAAAGAAGAGTCAGAAGAAAAAGAAAAAGAAATCAAACAAAGAGAAAGCGCAATGGAGCTTCTCATGCAGTTCAACCAGCAAACACTGCAGGTGCAGCAGCAGCAGCAGCAGCAACAGCTGCAGCAGCAAGCGCAGCAGCAGCAGCAGCAGCTGCTGCTGCTGCAGCAAATGCAGCAGTAGCGGTTGCACTGTTGCAGCGCTACTTTAGGCAATGTGACTACCACGAATGGACCTGCTGAATCCCGTTGAACGAGGGTTTAGGGCTTTTAGGGTTTAGGGTTAAGGGTTTAGGGTTTGGGTATGTGTGTCCGTTTTGCTGCAGAGGCAGCACGAGGCAGCAGCAGCAGAAGCCGAGAAGGAGCACCAAGCAGCAACAGAGCTGCTGCAGCTGCAGCTGCAGCAGCTAAAGGAGAAAATTGAAAAGCAGCAGAAGTTAATCAGCAACAGAGAAGCTAGGCAAGAAGATGTAGAAGCAATACAAACCCTCCAAAAGTCGCTAAAGGAATCTAACGTAAACGAGAGTTTAGGGTTTAGGGTTTAGGGTTTACTGTGTAGGGTTTAGGGCTCAAAGACGCGCTGCAGCAGAGAACCCAGGGGAACAAGTAGGAGTCCGGGATGTTTTTTTCCAGGCTTACCGTTTAGGGTTTAGGGTTTGGGATTCAGGGATTAGGGTTTAGGGTTTAGGGTTTAGGGTTTGGGGTTTAGGGTTTGCGTCTAGGCCGTCCTTGCTCACCGGGAAGAGCAAATTCGTCGCCTCAAGTTGGAGCTGATAATCCAGTGAGCGTTTTGAAGCGGTTTAGCGTTCAGAGTTTAGGGTTTAGGGTTTAGGGTTTAGGGTTTAGGGTTTGCGCGCAGGGACCGCAACTACAACAAAGTGTTTAAAGCTGCGCCCACCCCTGGAGTGCTAAACCCTTTGCTGAGCAGCAAAGCGAAAAGGAGTAGCAGCTCTTCTTTGCAGTTTTCAGAAAAGGGTTTGTTTGTTTTATTTTTTTTTTATTCTTGATTTGAATTAAAAAGAAATACAATTAGACCTTCCATTTAATCGCATGCATGCGTTTTAATTAAAAATCTAAGACTGAAAAAAATGAATTTTCAAAAAAGGGAAAAATTGGTTTAAGGGGCACCGCGGGGTGTACGTACACCTCAAAAAGTGGAAATGAACACTTTTGGAAAACGCATTTTCAATAAAAGCATTTATAAAAGTTTTTCTTTTTCATTAAAGGATATTTTGCTAAAAGGTAGAAAAAGAAATATAAATTAAAAGTGGAAAAGTCGTTTTCCTTTTTCTGTTTTCGATCTGCAGGCAAAGACGCGTCGCCTGAGGTGTCTGTACAGCTCAGCCCCATGGCTTCTTCCCTCAGGCTCTCTCCATGAAGTCTCCATTAATACAAATAAATAAATAAACAAACAAACAAACAAATAAATAAATAAATAAATAAATATGAAATAAAGCGAAAAGCAAATCTTTTCTCGCAATTCCGGGTGGCTCTGAGGTGTATGTACACCCCAACGCTCCAATGAAGTTCTTTTTTTTTGTCCGCAAAAACAAAAATGAAAATCTTTAAATGTGCATGCAAATGGCTCTACACATGGGTTTAATATATATATATAATATCTATATATTATATATATATTATATATTATATATTATATATT
>NW_013545802.1:0-5499 GCF_000499545.2 Eimeria tenella
GCCTCAGTGCTGAACCCTAAACCCTAAACCCTAAACCCTAGACCCTAAACCCTAAACCCTAAACCCCACACTTTCAAGCTTAAGTTGAAACCAGAGGAGCCGAATATGAAAGAACCACGAGATGCGCAAACACCACTGAACTCCCCGAACCCCAAACCCTAAACCCTAAACCCTAAACCCTAAACCCTAAACCCTAAACCCTAAACCCTAAACCCTAAACCCTAAACCCTCGTACCTGAAGCAGCACTGGCAAAATTTGCCGCTCTACAACAGACCTATCGAAGGCCGTGGCCATGGCCCCCAAACATTCCAGGCAAACCACGCGCACTTCAAGCGACTCTGCCACGCAAACCCTAAACCCTAAACCCTAAACCCTAAACCCTAGACCCTAGACCCTCAGTGTTGAGGCACAGACAGGCAAAGCCCCAAACCCTAAACCCCTAATCGGGACGAGCCCGTGGGGAGAGCAAATGCATCCCAAACCCTCGCTACTCGACTGCCTGTCCCTAAACCCTAAACCCTAAACCCTAAACCCTAAACCCTACCTGCACTAGCAATAAGAGAAAGCATGCGCGGCAGGAAGAGCGTGCGGTGCACAGAGTAGCCAAATGAAGCAAAGCAAACCCTCAAAGTGGAAACTGCTGCTTTTTGAATTTCAGGGGCCTGCAGCAACGCAAACCCTAAACCCTAAACCCTAAACCCTAAACCCTAAACCCTAGGTTTGTGGGGATCTTCTTCGGTCGTTTCAAGCCCGGAACTCCCGCATTTCTGAGACACCCACTTCGCCGCTTCCCTGCAAGCTAGGGTTTGAGTTTAGGGTTTGGGGTTTAGGGTTTAGGGTTTAGGGTTTAGTTGCCTGAATGTCGAGGCACTTCAGCAAGAAAGGCAGAAGGTCTTTGTTCAAAGTTTCCTCCGATGCAGATTCGCTCAAAAAGGGAATTTCCTTTAACTGCAAATAAATAAATAAATAAATAAATAATAAATAAATGAATAAACAAATAACAATAAATAAATAAATAATAAATAATAAATAATAAATAATAAATAAATAAACAAGGGAATAAATGAATTACTTAGAATTTAAAATTTAAAAAATGGAAAATTGAAAATGACAAAGTGGAAGCAGCAAAACATAAAAAGCTCGTAAACTGCTACTGCCAAATAAAGATAAATAAAAAACATAATTAATCAATTAATTAATTAATTAATTAATTAACTAATTAATTAATTGTATCTATAATTAATTAATTAATTGATTAATTGATCAGTTAATTAATTATATCTATGTATAATTAATTGATTAATTAATTAATTATATCTATATATAATTAATCGTATATTTTAAGTAATTAATTAGTTAATTAATTATATGTAGATATAATTAATTAATTAATTAGTTAATTGGCAAACTAATTAATTAATTTCTTCATTTTAAATCAAAATAATTAATTTATTGATTAATCAATTTAAATAATTAAATCAATTAATTAATTAGTTATCCAAGTGATTAGCAAATGAATGAATCATTAGACAACAATCAACAAACGCAATTAATTAATTGATCAAATAAAATTAAATGAACGAATGAATTAATTAAATTGTTTATTCATTTATTTATCTGATTTATTTATTTATTTATTTTTTTAATTTAATTATTTAATTTATTTATTTATTTATTTATTTATTTATTTATTTATTTATTTTGACCCACAAGCTGCACTACAGCTTCGACTTGAATTTCTTTGGCCGTCAGCAGCGGCAGCAGCAGCGGCCAAATGGCAGCAGCAAAGTACTTCTTGTCTTTGAGCTGCAGCAGCAGCAGCAGCAGCAGCAGCAAACTGCAAATTTGAAAAGCCATCTTGTCCTTTAAAAGATTAATTAGTTAATTATTTATTTCTTTATTTATCAAATATATCTTTGGCCGGGACTAAGGCGAAAAACAGCAAAAAAGATATTAAAAAGAGGCAAAAGAAGACAAGCTGCAGCAGCAGCAGCAGCAGCAGCGGCAGCAGCAGCAGCAGCAGCAGAGGATGAACACGCACTCAGCAAAGCAGCAGATGGCCTCAATGACAAAACAAGAACCGAAATAAAAGCGAACAAATGAATAAATAAAATAAATAAATAAATGAATAAATAAAAACACAAGTAAATAAATAAATAAATAAATAATAAATTTGAATCTGACCGCCTTGGCAGCAAAAAAGATATTTGGCAGCAGCAGCGGCAGCAGCGCCGGGTACTTGAGAGCAGCAAGAAGTGGCTGCAGCACGTGGACCTTGAGTATCTGCGGCTGCTGCAGCTGCTGCTGCTGCTGCAGCAGCTGCAGCAGCCCCGCGAGGAACTGCTGCTGCTGCTGCTGCTCCTTTTCTTGGAGACAACTCAAGAACTGAAGAGCTCTTGTCTCCAAACATAGAAAAAAAGAGTTTTTTAAAAAAGCAGAGATGGGGGGTCTTTCTTTTGGATTGCTGCTGAGGCCTCGAGACAGCAGCTCCAGCAGCTCTCCTGCTGCTGCTGCTGCTGCTGCTGCGGGCCCTGCTGCTGCAGCAGGACCCCCCGCTCCTGCTGCTGCTGCTTCCTGAAACAGAGAGCCCGGAGGGAAGGATGAAGCGCGCAGAGGAGACAGCTGGGCGCACTGCAGCAGCAGCAGCAGCAGCAACAGCAGCAACAACACCCGCAGCAGCAGCAGCAGCAGCAACAGCAAGAGCAGCAGCACATGAACTCGCGTGCACGCCGCGGGTCTTTTCCCTTAGCAGCTGGAGCCCTGCGTCAAGAGCCCGGGGTCTCCAAATTAGTGCCTAGGGTTAAGGGTTTAGGGTTTAGGGGTTAGGGTTTAGGGTTTAGGGTTTAGGGTTTAGGGTTTGGACCTGCTGCTTGTGGGCCTCCACGTCGCCGTCTCGGGAGTTGGGCAAATTAGCTGCTCCCAAGCACTCGGCGACGAGCAGCGAAAAGGAAAAAACATCAGCAGCAGCAGCAGCAGCAGGATCAGCAGCAGCAGCAGCAGCAGCAGCAGCACGGGGCGGATAGAAACCCGCGAGCTCCGGGGCTGTATAGCGCAGAGGAGGGGCCAGGGCCACTCCGACGCTGCCGCTGCTGCGGTGTACATACAGCGCACACACCGAGGGTTTAGGGTTTAGGGTTTAGGGTTTGGGGCGCAGCGCCCTCAGCAGCCGTCCCGCCCTCGCACTTCTAAGGACTCCAAACCCTAAACCCTAAACCCTAAACCCTGGAGGTCACCTGTAGCTGAAGGCGAAGCCCGCAGCCTTGCTGCTGCCGCAGCCGCTGCCGCTGCTGCTGCTGCTGCTGCTGCTGCTGCTGCCGCTTTGCTGCTCCCTGGCGAAGCAAAGGCCCCCCAGCAGCCAGCGGCCGCTGCTGTCAACAAACACGCTTTCGGGGTGTATGTTGAGGTGCAGCAGCTGCGCATTAAAATGCAAAAAAGAAATTGCTTCTGCAACATCCAAAAGACCCCTTTTTGCTTCCAAAACCGACAGCCTCCTGCTGCTGCTGCTGCTGCTGCTGCTGCTGTGGCTGCCCTGCGTGTCCAGCGGCAGGCGCCCCGGGGGTCCCCCTGCGGGGGGGCCCGGGGGGGCCCCCGGGGGGCCCCCCGGGGGGGCCCCCGGGGGGGCCCCCGGGGGGGCCCCCGGGGGGGCCCCCGGGGGGGTCCCCGGGGGCCCCGGGGCCCCCCAGTCAACGGAAGACAGAAGGGGGACTGGGGAAGGCGAAGCGTCGCTCAGGAACATCTTCAGGGCTCTGCGGAGAGGCCATGGGGTGTCTGTGCACCTGAGGGGAGGCTGAACAACTCCAGAGCTGCTCCAGCAGCAGCAGCAGCAGCAGCAGCTGGCACGCCGGTCACAAACTAAAAAGAAGTATCTGCGGCTGCAGGGGGACTTCTGCAAATGGAAATGAAATGTGTTAATCCAAAAACTGATGCATCACTTTGATAGGGTGTCTATACACCCCGCTGCAACAGCAGCCGAAGGCAATCTGCGGGCGCCACTTAACTTTGGGGGCCCCCCACGGGCTCAATGGTCGAAATGCCGCGAGAAAACAGATTTAATTCTAAAAACAAATTAATAATAATCAAATACAACAAATATAAACAAGAAAAGAATTAAAAAGAGCCACAAACGGCCGCGGATGCTGCTGCATGCTGCGTACAGAAGCCATGGCGTCGGCGGCGCGCCCAGCACAGCAAGCTGCCGTTTCCGAATTCGCCTTTTTGGAATCTAAATTGAATTTTGTCATTTATTTCGAAAATTAAATTTATCCAAAGACAATTCAGCTGCTTTTGAGGACTCTGAGGAGCAGCGGGGAACGCCGGGCGGCCGCAGTAGCACGTGCTGCGAAATGAGGTGTATGTACACCTGGGAGTAGACGGGCCGCCTCGCCGCGCTCTTTTCTATCATTTTAATTCCCAAACTCCAATAAAACTCTCCTAGCCGCCAAGTTAGGTAAAATAAAGGAATATACGTCCCTAAGGTCGCTGCTGCTGCAGCTGCTGCTTTCCTTTTAGCTGCTGGAGGAACAGCAACTACGGCCCTGCGCCGCGCTGCGGCACCGCAACATGCGCCAGCAACAGCAGCAGCAGCAGCAGCAACTGCAGCAGCAGCAGCAGCAACCGCAGCAGCACTCCACTGGCCCAGATGAACTCCTCGAGGAGCTGTGGGGGGGTGCAGGAGGCCTACAGGGCTATCTGCCGCTTACTAAACCCCTGAAGCAGCAGCAGCAGCAGCAGCAGCAAGAGCAGCGGCAGCAGCAGCCAGAGCAGCACGATGAAACTGCCTCTGCAGCAGCAGCAGAAGACCTCCAGCAGCAAGTGAGTCTCAAAGCGGGCGAAAAGTTTCTTTTGTGTCTTTTCAGGTGTACAGACACCTCAGGGCGTGTGGGGCCTTCAGGTGTATCCGCAACTCGAGGTGTACGTACACCTCGTTTGCTGCTGTCCACGCAGAGCGATTATTACTCTTTGGCATTTCTGTTTTTTCAAGAAAGAGATGCGCAGCAGCAGGAGCACCTCCACAAGCCTCTCAAGGAGTAACTCAACGAAACCCTAAACCCTAAACCCTAGGCCCTATACCCTAAACCCTAGACCGTAGACCTGAAAGGAGACTCCGCATTCAAACAGAAAACCCTACCGCTTCCCACTAGGGTTTACCAGTGTGGGGGCCTCTCCACAAAGCTGGCCACCTAGGGTTTAGGGTTTAGGGTTTAGGGTTTAGGGTTTAGGGTTTGCGCGTGCAGGCTGGAGAGCGTGCTGGACCCTCTTTGCTGCTCGCTGCGCTTCTTGCGGGGCCTCGCGCTGCAGCAGCAGCAGCTGCAGCAGTCGCGGGACAAATTGCTGCTGTCTTGTGCAGGCATAAAAAGTGCCCTCAAGTATTTGCTGCAGCGCCAGACGCAGGCCGAGGTAAACCCTAAACCCTAAACCCTAAACCCTAGTGCCCCCGTGGGTTCGTTTGCCTGGCCGCGGCTGCGGCTCCTCGCTGTGCGCTGGGCTCCGCTGCTCCT
>NW_013545803.1:0-5980 GCF_000499545.2 Eimeria tenella
TTTTTTGTATTAAATATAAATTATCTATAGAATTTATTGGAATAGGATATAAATTTTTATTAAAAAATAATTTTTTATATTTTATTTTAGGTTACAGTCATTTAATAAAAATTAAACTTCCTAATAATTGTAATATATATATAGATAATAATAAAATATTAAATTTAGTTTATTCTAATAAATATATATTAGGTAATATATTTTATATTATTAAATCTTGTAATAAATTAAATGTATATAAAGGAAAAGGAATAAAAAATATTTTTGATCAATTAAAATTAAAATTAGGTAAAACAAAAAATATAAAAAATAAATAATGATTTTTTTAAATAAAAAAATATATAATAAAAAATATATATATTATAAAAATATCAATTTATTATATTTTATAAAAATAATTAATGATTTTATTTTTTTTTCTTTTTTAATTAAAGAATATATAAAAATATATAATTTATTTTCTTTTAATTTACTTAAAAATTTTATTAATTTATTAAATATAATTGCAATTAAATATATATTATATAATATTTATAATAATATTTTTAATATTACAACTACTATAAATTATAAAATTTATATACTAGAATTATTTTATTGGAAAAATAAAAATTTTATAAATTATAATAAATATTTATTATTTAATACTATAGAACAAAAAATATTATTAATTAAAAAAGTATCTAAAACTAGAGCAAAAGGAAGAATAAAAAAATATAAAATTATAATTATTATAGGAAATAAATCTGGATGATTTGGTATAGGATGTAGTAAAGATTATTATTTACAAGATGCTATTTCTAAAGCACGTTTACATGCTTTTAAAAATATTTATCAAATTTCATTATTTTATTCTAATTTATTAAAAAATAATATATATATAAAAAAAAAATTCAAAAAATTATATTTATTTTCATATAATTATAAAATAAAAATTTCTTCTTCTTATATTATTAGATTATTATTTTATTTTATCGGAATTAATAATTTTAATTCTAAAATTATTGGTATAAATAATATATATAAAATATTATCTTTAATTATAAATATATAAAAATTATGAAAGTAAAATTATCTATAAAACGTTTATGTAAAAATTGTATTTTAATAAATAGACAAAAAAGAAAATATATTTATTGTAGTAAAATTTCTAAACATAAACAACGACAAAAATAATAAAAATTTAAATATAGTAATTATAATAATATAAGTAAATGATTATAAAAAATTTTAAAATAAATAAATCAAATATATGTACTTTTTATATAAAAAGTACAGGACATAATACTTTTATTTCTATTTTTAAAGAAACAATTTTAATTAAAAATAATAAAGTTAAACCTAATCAAAAATTAATAAAAATTTTTTCTTGTGGTTCTTTTGGGTTTAAAAATAGAAAAAAAGAAACCCCTTTTGCATGTAGTATATTAGCTAATAAAAGTTCTTTATATGCTTTACAAAACGGAGCTAAATATATACATATAATTTTCAAAGGTATAAATATTTTTAAAAAAATTATATTAACTACTATTATTAAAACTAAATATAAAAATATAAATTTACAAATATTATCAATAACAGATGTAACGCAATACCCACATAATGGATGTAGACCTAAAAAAATAAAAAAACGTTAAATTAAAAATTTATTATTATGCTAACTTTTAATCAATTAATAAAAAATTCAAGAAAAAAAAAGAATAAATTTAAAAATTCAATTTTAAATAGATGCCCACAAAAAAAAGGTATTTGTTTAAAAGTATTTACTAAATCACCTAAAAAACCTAATTCTGCTTTAAGAAAAGTAGTAAAAATTAGATTATCTAATAATAAAGAAATTATAGCATATATACCAGGAGAAGGATATGCTATACAAGAACATAATTATGCTTTAATTAAAGGAGGGAAAGTTCAAGATTTACCTGGGATTAGATATAAAATTATTAGAGGTGCTTTAAATGTATCTGGAGTTAAAAATAGAAAAAGTAGTAGATCTAAATATGGTACTAAAAAATAATTAAAATAATTAAAATTTTATTTTTTTAAAATAATGTATTCTTTAAATAATTTAATTTATTTTTTATTAATAAAAAAACTTATAAAATCAGGAAATCAACATAAATCTATTTCTTTAAAGAAAAATTTATTATTATTAATTAATGATAAGGTTTTATTATATGCTATATTAAAATTAATAGTACCTATTACTTTTAAAATTAAAAAAATAGGATATATTAAATATCAGATTCCTACTTTAACACATTATTATAAATCTATTAATTTGGCATTAATATGGCTTATTAAAGCAGCTAAAATAAAAAGTTTTAATAAAATGCCTTTTATAAAAGCATTATATTTAGAATGTTATGATGTACTTAAAAAACAAGGAATTGCATATAATTATAAACAACAATATATTAAAAAATCATTAACTAATAGAATTTTTATATATTTAATAAAAAAATAAAATATTAATTATAATTAAAATTATTAAATTTATGGCAAAAAAATTTTTTGAAAAAACTAAAACACATTTAAATATAGGAACTATTGGTCATGTAGATCATGGTAAAACTACATTAACTGCAGCTATTACTTCTTATTTATCTAAAATAAATAATACAAAAGCAAAAAGTTATTCAGAAATTGATTCTGCCCCAGAAGAAAAAGCTAGAGGAATTACAATTAATACATCTCATATAGAATATGAGACTAATTTACGTCATTATGCTCATATTGATTGTCCTGGGCATGCAGATTATATTAAAAATATGATTACAGGAGCAGCACAAATGGATGGTGCTATTTTAGTTGTTTCTGCTACTGATGGCCCTATGCCTCAAACAAGAGAGCATTTATTATTAGCAAAACAAGTAGGAGTTCCTAATATAATTGTATTTTTAAATAAAATAGATATGGTAGAAGATAATGAATTATTAGAATTAGTAGAATTAGAGGTAAGAGAATTATTAGATATATATGAATATAATGGGGATTCTACTTCTATTATAAAAGGATCTGCATTAAAAGCTTTAGAATATATTGAAAAAAATGATTTAAATAATAAATGGGTAAAAAATTTAAAAAATTTAATTGAAGCTTTAGATAAATCAATTCCAGAACCTAAAAGAGATATTAATAAACCGTTTTTATTATCAATAGAAGATATTTTTTCAATTACAGGACGTGGAACTGTAGTTACTGGTAAAATAGAACGAGGAAAAGTTAAACTTAATGATACTGTAGATATTTTAGGATTTAATTTATTAAAAACAACTACTGTTACTGGTATAGAAATGTTTCAAAAAATATTAAATACGGCAGAAGCAGGAGATAATGTAGGAATATTATTAAGAGGTATTCAAAAAAATGAGGTTAGACGTGGAATGGTATTAGCTAAACCTTTAAGTATTTTAACTTATTCTAAATTTGATGCAGAAGTATATATTCTTTCTAGTTCCGAAGGTGGTAGAAAAAAACCATTTTTTGAAGGATATAAACCTCAATTTTATTTTTATACTACTGATGTTACTGGAACAATTGAATTTTTAAGAAATCCAGAAAAACCAGAAATGATATTACCTGGAGATAAAGTAAAATTAAGAATATCTCTAATGTATTCTATTGCTTTAGAAAAAGGAATGAGATTTGCTATAAGAGAAGGAGGAAAAACTATAGGAGCAGGAATTATTATTGATTTAATTAATTAATAATATTATTATAATGATAATAATGGTAAATAAATTAAAAAAAAAAAATAAGCGTTTATTTAATATATATAAATATATATATAATAAAATAATATATTTAGATAACTTAAAAATATATTTATATATACTTAATTATTTATTTAAAAAATAATTAAATTTATGTTGAGAACCAGAATCGAACTGGTGACCTAAGGATCTTCAGTCCTTTACTCTACCTACTGAGCTATCTCAACTACTATATACATATAATATATTAAATTTTTTTAATTTTTTAAATATTAAAGAGTAGCCAAGTGGTACGGCAACGGATTTTGATTTCGGTATGCATAGGTTCGATTCCTATCTCTTTAATTTTAATATTTACGTTTTTAGTTTAATGGTAAAATAAAGGTCTCCAAAACCTAAGATGAAAGTTCAATTCTTTCAAAACGTGGTAAATTTATATAATTATATAATATAATTAAAATTTATTTAAATGAATATATTATAATGAAAAAAAAATTAATTAAACTTAAATTAACTTTAGAAGCTGGAAAAGCTACATCTAATCCTCCAGTAGGTCCTTTATTAGGTCAATACGGAATAAATATTAATTTATTTTGTAAAGAATATAATAATAAAACACAAAAATATATAGGATTAAAAATTCCAGTAATTATAATATTTTATGATCCTAAAAAAATTATTTTAAATTTAAAAACACCTTCTTTATCTTATTTAATTTTAAATTTTAAAAAAAGTAATTTTATTAATATTAATAATATTAAAAAAATTTTATATATAAAAAAAAAAGAATTTTATCCTATTTCTAATAAAAAATATTTATATATGATAAAAGGAACATTAAAATCTATGAATATTAATATAAAATAAAAATGAAAAAAAATATGTTTTTTGAATTTTTACCTACTTTATTAAAATTAAAATTTATTAATAAATTTAATAATTTTGATAGTGATAGTAAAATAAATAAAAAAATTTCTAAAAAACAATATAAAGGTATAATTAAATTAATTAAACAATATCGTTATTTAAATATATCTTCTCTTAAAATTATTAAATTTATTAAAGTTAAGTAAATTTTAAAAAATATGATTTTAATAAAAAAAAAATTATATAATTATTATATACATAAAAAATATCTTTATACTTTATATACTTATAATAGAATTTTTTATAAAAAATTTTATTATAATAATAAAATTAATTTATATAAACAAAAATTATATACAATATGTATATATTCACGGGAACAAAATAAATTATATATGAAAGAATTTTCAGGAATTTTAATAAAAAAAAACAAAGTTAAAAATTTAACAAATTTACATTTATTTTGTTTAAAAAGATATAATAATATTTATTTATCTTTTTTTAAAGAACATCCAAATATTTTAATAAAATATAAAAATATTTAATATAATATAACCGACTTTTTATCGTAATAATAATAATTAAATTTTTAATGAATAATTCTACCATTAACTATAGTTTTTTAAATTGTACTAAAGAAGTTATTTATTGTTTAGAAGAAGCTAAAAAAATAGCTATTTTAACAAATTCTAAATCTGAATTAATAATAATAAAGCCTATCCATTTATGTTTAAGTTTAATATTTAATTCTAAATTAATACAAAAAATTTTAAATATAAATTATTCTATATTAAATCAAAAAATTATATTAAATATCAATCCCTAAACCCTAAACCCTAAACCCTAAACCCTAAACCCTAAACCCTAAACCCTTGCCTCTCTTAAAGAATGCGCAGCAATCAAACAAAAACGCCTGCAGGATCTTGTGGGGGAAAATCTGCAGCAGCAAAAGAGATCGAGTATATTCAATTGCCACTGACAGCATATAAGGCATGCTGCTGCTGCTGCTGCAGCCCCTGCGCAGCGTCAGGCCTGCAGCAGCCCAGGGGCCCCCCGGGGGCCCCCCCAGGGGGTCCTCATAGGGGCCCCCGAGGGGCCCCCAAGGGGACCCCCCAGGGGGCCCCCCGTGGGGGCACCCCTGGGGGGCCCCCCGGATACCTTCTCGAGCTGCTGCTTCTGAATTGTGCAGGCCGGGGAAGCAAATGTCAAGCAGCAGAGACTTGGGGGGCAGGCCGTATTGCTGCAGCAGCAGCAGCAGCAGCAGCAGTGTGCGCGAATCAGCAAAAAGAGAACAAAATAAGAGGAATGGTAGAGGCAAACAAACACTGGACACACATGGAGAGAATTAAATAAATAAATAAATAATTAATTAATTAATTTAATTAATTAACTAATTA
>NW_013545804.1:0-5485 GCF_000499545.2 Eimeria tenella
CCAAGTGCTCTTTGCGCAGCCCCAAAGGCCGAAACGGCTCCGCCGCTTTCCATGTTGATGATCGCCTCCTACCCATGCATCTCAAGCCACACGCATGCCACATCGCGCAAGACTAGCAACCATCTTCAAAGTCCATTCAACACTGCTGGCAAAAGCAAATGCAGCTGCTGCTGCAAGTACCTAGTCACTGCCGGAATGCTGTTCGAAGACGTTTATATGCTTCCTTGGCTCGCCCGTGTCTACTGAAAGCTGCAACTGCACGAATAGGCTGGGAATCAGCCCGCCCACGAAAGCACCAAGCGTCTGCAACGAAGGGCGTCCTCTTGTGTCCACCGCCGACTGCGACTGCACGTGCAGTGCACCCAAGCACCGCTCGGGCTGCGTGCCGCTCTGCCTCAGTTCGTTGCACTTGTGAAGGCCCCTTCTTCCGCGAACAGCGACGCATGCCACCTCAACGAACCAAACAGCACAGAACTGCTACACCTGAACGCGCCGTCACTTCCCTTACCCCCAGCGCTTCACACCGGTCGAGGGAAAGCCCGCACAGACACACGCTGTGCCTTGGGCACCACGCGAGCGTGGTCAACAGTCGTGAACCTCGTGCTGGAGCCAGACACAACGACGCTCTACCGCCAAGTGCCGTTGGCCTCCAGACGAAGCGCAGGCAACAGAGCGACTGTTGCCCCTCCACCTACGTCCTGATTTCATGGACGCAAACCTACTCCAAGCACAACACACGTGCTCGCAAACACTCACGGAGCCGTCGACTGGCAACAGGCACACGCAACGTCGCTCTAAGCCGGCAACTCCATGCTCCGTTCAACCTCCAACCTTCGCTGAACCCTCAAACGAAGACAATGTGCACTTCGCAATTCGCAGCAAAACAACAACAACCATTCTTACGTAATTGCTCAAATGCTGTTTGCGCCGCCCCAAAGGCCGAAACGGCTCCGCCGCTTTCCATGTTGATGATCGCCTCCTACCCATGCATCTCAAGCCACACGCATGCCACATCGCGCAAGACTAGCAACCATCTTCAAGGTCCATTCAACACTGCTGGCAAAAGCAAATGCAGCTGCTGCTGCAAGTACCTAGTCATTGCCGGAATGCTGTTCGTAGACGTTTATATGCTTCCTTGGCTCGCCCGTGTCTACTGAAAGCTGCAACTGCACGAATAGGCTGGGAATCAGCCCGCCCACGAAAGCACCAAGCGTCTGCAACGAAGGGCGTCCTCTTGTGTCCACCGCCGACTGCGACTGCACGTGCAGTGCACCCGAGCACCGCTCGGGCTGCGTGCCGCTCTGCCTTAGTTCGCTGCACTTGTGAAGGCCCCTTCTTCCGCGAACAGCGACGCATGCCACCTCGACGAACCAAACAGCACAGAACTGCTGCACCTGAGCGCGCCGTCACTTCCCTTACCCCCCGCGCTTCACACCGGTCGAGGGAAAGCCCGCACAGACACACGCTGTGCCTTGGGCACCACGCGAGCGTGGTCACCAGTCGTGAACCTCGTGCTGGAGCCAGACACAACGACGCTCTACCGCCAAGTGCCGTTGGCCTCCAGACGAAGCGCAGGCAACAGAGCGACTGTTGCCCCTATCACCTACGTCCTGATTTCATGGACGCAAACCTACTCCAAGCACAACACACGTGCTCGCAAACACTCACGGAGCCGTCGACTGGCAACAGGCACACGCAACGTCGCTCTAAGCCGGCAACTCCATGCTCCGTTCAACCTCCAACCTTCGCTTAACCCTCAAACGAAGACAGTGTGCACTTCGCAATTCGCAGCAAAACAACAACAACCATTCTCACTTGATTGTCCAAGTGCTCTTTGCGCAGCCCCAAAGGCCGAAACGGCTCCGCCGCTTTCCATGTTGATGATCGCCTCCTACCCATGCATCTCAAGCCACACGCATGCCACATCGCGCAAGACTAGCAACCATCTTCAAAGTCCATTCAACACTGCTGGCAAAAGCAAATGCAGCTGCTGCTGCAAGTACCTAGTCACTGCCGGAATGCTGTTCGTAGACGTTTATATGCTTCCTTGGCTCGCCCGTGTCTACTGAAAGCTGCAACTGCACGAATAGGCTGGGAATCAGCCCGCCCACGAAAGCACCAAGCGTCTGCAACGAAGGGCGTCCTCTTGTGTCCACCGCCGACTGCGACTGCACGTGCAGTGCACCCAAGCACCGCTCGGGCTGCGTGCCGCTCTGCCTTAGTTCGCTGCACTTGTGAAGGCCCCTTCTTCCGCGAACAGCGACGCATGCCACCTCGACGAACCAAACAGCACAGAACTGCTGCACCTGAGCGCGCCGTCACTTCCCTTACCCCCCGCGCTTCACACCGGTCGAGGGAAAGCCCGCACAGACACACGCTGTGCCTTGGGCACCACGCGAGCGTGGTCACCAGTCGTGAACCTCGTGCTGGAGCCAGACACAACGACGCTCTACCGCCAAGTGCCGTTGGCCTCCAGACGAAGCGCAGGCAACAGAGCGACTGTTGCCCCTATCACCTACGTCCTGATTTCATGGACGCAAACCTACTCCAAGCACAACACACGTGCTCGCAAACACTCACGGTGCCGCCAACTGCCAACAGGCCCACGCAACGTCGCTCTAAGCCGGCAAATCCATGCTCCGTTCAATCCTCAACCTTGGCTGAACCCTCAAACGAAGACAATGTGCACTTCGCAATTCGCAGCAAAACAACAACAACCATTCTCACGTAATTGTCCAAGTGCTCTTTGCGCCGCCCCAATGGCCGAAACGGCTCCGCCGCTTTCCATGTTGATGATCGCCTCCTACCCATGCATCTCAAGCCACACGCATGCCACATCGCGCAAGACTAGCAACCATCTTCAAGGTCCATTCAACACTGCTGGCAAAAGCAAATGCAGCTGCTGCTGCAAGTACCTAGTCACTGCCGGAATGCTGTTCATAGGCGTTGATATGCTTCCTTGGCTCGCCCGTGTCTACTCAATCGCCCGTGTCTACTGAAAGCTGCAACTGCACGAATAGGCTGGGAATCAGCCCGCCCACGAAAGCACCAAGCGTCTGCAACGAAGGGCGTCCTCTTGTGTCCACCGCCGACTGCGACTGCACGTGCAGTGCACCCGAGCACCGCTCGGGCTGCGTGCCGCTCTGCCTCAGTTCGTTGCACTTGTGAAGGCCCCTTCTTCCGCGAACAGCGACGCATGCCACCTCAACGAACCAAACAGCAAAGAACTGCTGCACCTGAGCGCGCCGTCACTTCCCTTACTCCCAGCGCTTCACACCGGTCGAGGTAAAGCCCGCACAGACACACGCTGCGCCTTGGGCACCACGCGAGTGTGGTCAACAGTCGTGAACCTCGTGCTGGAGCCAGACACAACGACGCTCTACCGCCAAGTGCCGTTGGCCTCCAGACGAAGCGCAGGCAACAGAGCGACTGTTGCTCTTCGACCTACCTTCTGATTGCACGGATGCAAACCTATTCCAAGCACAACACACGTGCTCCCAAACACTCACGGAGCCGTCGACTGGCAACAGGCACACGCAACGTCGCTCTAAGCCGGCAACTCCATGCTCCGTTCAACCTCCAACCCTCGCTGAACCCTCAAACGAAGACAGTGTGCACTTCGCAATTCGCAGCAAAACAACAACAACCATTCTCATTTAATTGTCAAAGTGCTCTTTGCGCCGCCCCAAAGGCCGAAACGGCTCCGCCGCTTTCCATGTTGATGATCGCCTCCTACCCATGCATCTCAAGCCACACGCATGCCACATCGCGCAAGACTAGCAACCATCTTCAAGGTCCATTCAACACTGCTGGCAAAAGCAAATGCAGCTGCTGCTGCAAGTACCTAGTCACTGCCGGAATGCTGTTCGTAGACGTTTATATGCTTCCTTGGCTCGCCCGTGTCTACTGAAAGCTGCAACTGCACGAATAGGCTGGGAATCAGCCCGCCCACGAAAGCACCAAGCGTCTGCAACGAAGGGCGTCCTCTTGTGTCCACCGCCGACTGCGACTGCACGTGCAGTGCACCCAAGCACCGCTCGGGCTGCGTGCCGCTCTGCCTCAGTTCGTTGCACTTGTGAAGGCCCCTTCTTCCGCGAACAGCGACGCATGCCACCTCAACGAACCAAACAGCACAGAACTGCTACACCTGAACGCGCCGTCACTTCCCTTACCCCCAGCGCTTCACACCGGTCGAGGGAAAGCCCGCACAGACACACGCTGTGCCTTGGGCACCACGCGAGCGTGGTCACCAGTCGTGAACCTCGTGCTGGAGCCAGACACAACGACGCTCTACCGCCAAGTGCCGTTGGCCTCCAGACGAAGCGCAGGCAACAGAGCGACTGTTGCCCCTATCACCTACGTCCTGATTTCATGGACGCAAACCTACTCCAAGCACAACACACGTGCTCGCAAACACTCACGGTGCCGCCAACTGCCAACAGGCCCACGCAACGTCGCTCTAAGCCGGCAAATCCATGCTCCGTTCAATCCTCAACCTTGGCTGAACCCTCAAACGAAGACAATGTGCACTTCGCAATTCGCAGCAAAACAACAACAACCATTCTCACGTAATTGTCCAAGTGCTCTTTGCGCAGCCCCAAAGGCCGAAACGGCTCCGCCGCTTTCCATGTTGATGATCGCCTCCTACCCATGCATCTCAAGCCACACGCATGCCACATCGCGCAAGACTAGCAACCATCTTCAAAGTCCATTCAACACTGCTGGCAAAAGCAAATGCAGCTGCTGCTGCAAGTACCTAGTCACTGCCGGAATGCTGTTCGTAGACGTTTATATGCTTCCTTGGCTCGCCCGTGTCTACTGAAAGCTGCAACTGCACGAATAGGCTGGGAATCAGCCCGCCCACGAAAGCACCAAGCGTCTGCAACGAAGGGCGTCCTCTTGTGTCCACCGCCGACTGCGACTGCACGTGCAGTACACCCAAGCACCGCTCGGGCTGTGTGCCGCTCTGCCTCAGTTCGTTGCACTTGTGAAGGCCCCTTCTTCCGCGAACAGCGACGCATGCCACCTCAACGAACCAAACAGCACAGAACTGCTACACCTGAACGCGCCGTCACTTCCCTTACCCCCAGCGCTTCACACCGGTCGAGGGAAAGCCCGCACAGACACACGCTGTGCCTTGGGCACCACGCGAGCGTGGTCACCAGTCGTGAACCTCGTGCTGGAGCCAGACACAACGACGCTCTACCGCCAAGTGCCGTTGGCCTCCAGACGAAGCGCAGGCAACAGAGCGACTGTTGCCCCTATCACCTACGTCCTGATTTCATGGACGCAAACCTATTCCAAGCACAACACACGTGCTCGCAAACACTCACGGTGCCGCCAACTGCCAACAGGCCCACGCAACGTCGCTCTAAGCCGGCAAATCCATGCTCCGTTCAATCTTCAACCTTGGCTGAACCCTCAAACGAAGACAGTGTGCACTTCGCAATTCGCAGCAAAACAACAACAACCATTGTCACGTAAT
>NW_013545805.1:0-5964 GCF_000499545.2 Eimeria tenella
AACCACTGTTTCTCCATATTGCACACGGCAGGTTTACAGTGCTGGTACGTTTAGAGGAGAGTGATAGAGGTCACTAAGCGCATATGATCCCGTGAAGGCGACTGCGTCGTTTGCAGGAAGTGGGCGTTGCACACTGGCGAGCGTGCGTTTGTGGAACACAGCGACGTGACGCGAATCAGGGAATATGAGGTGCTTGAGATCACCACAAGGGCGACCCTTCCCTAGGGAGGCGCAGGCGAAGTGCATCTACGGCTTATTTTGCAGGACGCCCGCTACCGACGTAGAAATGAGACTTGCAGTTTTCGGGAAGTGAGTTATTATTGCCAGTGTGAATATAGGTGTGGAACTAGGCGAGAGGAGCCGTTGGTTTTGGCATTACGAGGCGAGTCTGGTATGCCGGTATATCGTACATGAAAGGGCCCCTAACATCGCCGTGCATGGCGAGGCATAACGTAGGATACGCATTGCGCAGAAGGTATGTGGCATGCATTGAAGCCACTGTCACTGTACGATGCACCAAGAGAAAGAAGACGCTTGGATTTGACGCGTGTTATAAAGCAGAGGCGCTGCTGGTTGGAGCGTACTATTTTTTGGTACGTGCTTGCGGTGATATGGTTATGGCGCCCACATGTTTGGGCGCTGAGGATTGTGAACTATTTCTGTGAGAATGTGTACTTATGGAGTTTCTATGGAGCTGCTGTCTTTTTAGATTGCGCACCGCAGGTTCACCGTGCTTGTACAGGGAAAAGAGAGTGACGAGGGCCGTTGGACGCATGGGACATGATGAAGTGCATTGCATTGTTCGCAGCGCGTATGTGTCGCGCAATGAAGACTGTGCATTTTTGGAATAAAGCAAGAGGACACGGATCAGAGAATCAGATGTGCTTGAGATTGACACACAGGAGACGCTGCCATGGCGAGGCACAGGGAATGTGTGTTTACAGCTTCATTCGCAGGATGCTTGCTGCCGGCGTGGAAATGGCCCTTGCAATTTTGGGTCAGTACTTAAAAATATATAAATAATAGATATGTACTATTATATACACAGGGCCGGATCACACTAATGTTGCGTGTCACTAACGTGATCCAGCAAGGCTTCACGAATATGCTTCAGTATTTCGTTTTAGCCTTCGTCTGTGTTTTCCAGCCGGTGCGCAGACAGCATTTTCCAAAACAAAAGCACTGAAGCTAGATTTGCACAGCAGTAGTCGACGCGAGGTACTCGAAACATTTAAGTCAGATTAATACGTAGGGTTGCATGCTGGCAAGCATACAACCCTACTGTAGACGTCGACTTTGGTGCCATCAGCATTCCCTCATCGACGGCTTCTTTATGGGGATCAATCTATTCAAATGCTAGCTAAGAGCGCAACTTAATGAAAGAACAGAAGTCCTTCAACCTTTTTGTTCTGCTAAGCGCACAAGCAAATGAACAACCAGTCAAGCAGTTCTAACGTGCACTTGGGTACAGTTGCATGCGCATGCAGCATAGTGGAAAATGATATGTGTACTACCGGCTGAGCAAATGGCTTGGTGCTGCCACTGGTGGCATTCGTCGCCCAAGAACACAGAATACGTATCTTGGGCTTTTTAGCCTTAGACGAATGTTCTGAGGCACTCGAGTTCCTAATTTACAAGTTCAAAACCCTATAGTCTGTGAGAATCCTTCTAGCATACTCTTGAAAATGGCATAAAGCAAAGCGTAGTCTTTCCCCTGGGCTGTCTCCTTGGCATGGTTTCAATTCAAGCGAGCAATGTAGCATCTGTGGAGTGTTCATGCAGCAATTACATGATATCAGACATGTTGCTGTGCACTACACCATACGCAAGATGTGCGAATGCATACTCCCCACAGGAAATTCAGTACTGTTGCAGTGGAACTGATCGAGGTGGTGACGCAACACACAAGCAGAGCTTTTTCTCCAAAATAGTGGGGAACGCTTGGCGTAGATTCAGCATGTGTACAAAGGAATTATCGCTAAATGTGGCCTTCGCCAAGCACTGCGCAAGTGTCCATGCACTTATAGTGAGCTGCGGGTGTAAATAAAAGACATGCATGAAAGAGAAAGTACGGGCATCAGCAATGGGACGTCTGTGGTGTCCTGCAGCATTGTCTTGAAAGAAGCACTTGGACATGCTGAAGGCACCTGCTAGTAGACTAAGTTGAGGCCTGGGTAGTCCAAAGCTCACAATCAAATGACACAAGTTTTGCCGAGTACGAAGCTGAACCGGTGTTCAGCAAGGTTGTGCTTCCGGGAGAATTCAGCAAAGAACCTAGTTATAGAAATTTCGCTGACCTAAAACAGCACGTCCATGCGAAATATTATGTACATACGGAGGAAGCAAAAGGCGAGAATTTGTTATAATTAAATGGAGGAGAAACTAGTCCTGGCGCAGCTCAGGACTGAAGATGAGCGGAATGACACATACCAAAGTACTAAAGTGTGCCGGAAAAAACTAAGCGATGACCTAAAGTCAGGGTTTGTTTGCGTAGTTACAGATTACGCAAACTCCCTTGAAAAGCTCTCTGAAGATTTGAAGCTATGCCTAGAAAGGTAGTGCAGGTGCAAAAAATTTTTAAGTCCGTTATGCAATCTCTGAGCTAAAGCCTGCAGCCACGTCATTTCCCTGCCTGTGCCGAGCCTCTATTTGCCCAGTTGAAGCATTACAGGGTGCACTGCACTCATATTCTTCAGACTGTGCGTGACGATCTGCTCGTTTTGGCACTTTTTGTACTTTGGCACCGGTTTTTTGAAGCTTCTCAGTGCGCAAGCATTGCTAACTTCATGATTAGCTTGCTGTTCACAGGCAAGGCTTGCAATCTTTGTGAGCACTTGCACATTTCATTGCGTTCGTGCCTTGTGGTTAATATTTTTGCTTGTAATGTCGTTGTTTGATAAAAATGTGTAAGCAGTGTAAGCAGCGTATATTAGAAGCCGTTCAGTAGTTGCAATCCAAACTTCGCCAGCAAGTTCTGTTGGGTTTTTCATGAAGTGAAGGAGAGAGTATAATATCTTGCAATGCCTTTACACAAAGCATGTCAATATTTCGAGACAGAACCTCAACGCGGAACATGATCCCAGTGCTGGTCTGCATTCTTATTTCCTTGCTTCACCGTGCGGCTGCATTCGTCTGGAGTGTTTTTGCACAGGTACAAAGTGTTTGTGATTCTGCGTAGTCATAGGGCCTCTATCGATCAAAAACGAAAGGCTATTTGTGGCAGCAAAGGGTAAAAAAAGAACTTACACATCAAGTGCTTTTGGCACAGGCAGTGCGTATGCACTACTTACAAGTCGCTTTTATCCTTCTATCTGGCTTCTGAGATAGGTGTTTGTTGATTGTTTTTTATTATGTGGATGGTGCAGGAAGTACGTTTGCATTTTGAGGCTTACGGAATCCTGTGCAATGCTCGTTATTTGCATTGGGGTAGGACTGCATTGATCCCATTTCACTTGCACAGAGGTAACGACGGAGCATATCCGCTTTAGGTCTTCGATTGGCCGGGAACACTGAAAGAAACAGCTTCATTCGCGAGTTACTATATACAGTGATAAAAGTATTAGTGTGAGAACTTCGTGAAATCTTGAATATGTCCGCAAGTCCTCTCAGGTGCATTGGCCACGCTTGCTTTTGGCACTTACTGACGAAGAACGATAGCACAAAGGAAATCATTTTGCTCTGTCGATTGCTCTAGATTGTCAAGAAGCTCAAAGAAAAACGTAATTCCTTGTGACCTGCCTTGCCATTGGTAGGCATATGACGCCTCTTCAAATCTCACCGTGCAAAACAATGTTTCAAGCATACTTAGGCCGTCGTATGAGCAAGAACCTCTCCCAACAACAAAATTACTGCCTAGTTCAAGCAATTGATTCGATTACAATTTTAAGATATGGCGACGGTAACTTGAGCAGGCAACCGCTTGACAGAGAACGTGTGTTCGTTTTGGCGGTGCTACCTGAGTATCACTAGAATATCTAACATTTTTTGATGCAGGAAATTGGAGTCGCTTCACTTGAGTATCCGGAGTGAACATTCCATTTGTCTCCGGCATCCTTGCTGTTCTGCTGCCAGAAAGCATACTAGCTATAGGGAGCTTCAAAAGGTGACCTATTCCCGATAATAATAACGCTGCTACTATTATTATAGGTATGCTATTATTAGCGAGAGTAGGCCAGCTTTTGAAGCTCCATATAGTTAATATTCTTTATGAGGATGGTAATAATAATAACACTAATAATAATGATAATAGTGATTATTATTACTATTATCATCCTTATTATTATTATTACCATTATTATTATTATGATTATTACTATACGGCATGCGTCATAGCCAATGAACTACTGCAAGAAAGGATGCGTCATGAATTGCCTGATGGTGTGATGAATAGGACAAGAGAAGTCATTTTTTAGATATTTCGGGTGGCTGCCCTTCCGTCTAGTACCGCAGAGTGGCACATGGCGTAAATAGGAAGCTGTCTCACATGGGCACGCAGTACACACGAAGGTAGTGTTTGGGGCTTATGAAACCGCGGCAGGGCCCCCAAAGCCTGAGCAGTTTCGCACAAAGGGGCCCCTGAGGCCCCTCGCGGAGCTTTGCTTTTAGGGAGCCCCCAGGCAATTCTTTGGACACCCGGCGAGACGTTGGGGCCCGCGTTAGATGATCTGACTGGCTTGGGACTCTTTTTATTATATATTTTTTGTCATTATATGGTGATGTGGGTTTTGTTGTGCTGCCAGCTCCGTGTAGACCTGGTGGGTCCAATGTTGGGCCAAGTGGCTCTTATGCCCAGGGGTACATGACTTTAGGGAACTTTTCAAGCGAAGGGGAATGGTGTTGAAAGCAATGAGTTCAGATACGTTACTGAAGTTCCAGGCATAAGTGCATGGCAAACCATCGCGAACGCAAACGGGAAACGCTCTGTTTCACTTTTGGCAGTTTGTTTTGGAACAACTTCTAAAAACTTTTGATATGCCTTTCTGTCCAGTGTCATCGTTGTGCTGTTTTATGGAATCTTGAATTAAATGCTCAACAAAGCACATATAATGATAATGAAGGGTTGGCATTTGCAATGCCAGGCTTGTTGGGTAAGGTGCAGTTGCGGAAGACTCTACCCACCTTCGACTGCACATGAGTCTACAGACTGTCTATAATCCCCTACAAACTTTCGATCGGAACATATATTTGTGGGCAAAACAGCTATGTTTTCTCGTAAGAACATTTTGGCCCAAAACGCCAAATGCTGATACGCCATGTAAGCGGCGGTAATTTTCGTAACGAAGAGGAGTCTCAATCTACGTGAAACTCCCACGAGAGCTTTAGCTGTGTGCTCACTTAAGTAGCGGTTACAAAGGTGGCCTGGCCGTTTTTCTTCCTGACATTTCGCCTGATAAAAAGCAGGAAAATTCGACTAAATTTTAACATGAATCACCAGTTGCGCAGCAAGTATCTGTAGAAGGCTTCCAATGTGCGCATTTCATAATGGCGGTAGTACAGTGCAAAAATGAGTTGAAGAGTTGCTTAACGTTTTCAGACATAATTTCTTTGCATCTGCAGTAAGTGAGTCTTCTTAGAAACATAATATATGAAGATGTGCAGCGCGCACTGCTCCGCGGGGATCGCAACTTTTCGCCAATTCGCTAAATTAACTCACCAATGTGCTTGAATTTTTGAGGTTGACCGCGGGCCACCTATATGCTTTTTCGACAGAAGCCATATTTTCGCGTGATAATTCCAAAGCAATACGTTATCACCACATCCATTTAAGCCTAAGCGGCCAAAGTTCTACGTTATCACAACATCCAATTGAGCCAAAATGGCGAAACTGAAAATTCTTCAAACTTGAAGTTGACTGTCAGCACGGCCTCTCAGAAAAGCACCGTATTACTCTAGTGTTGGGCGAGAATTGCTACAGCAGGCAGCCGCAGCGTACGGCTTCAGGGTTTAGGGTTTAGGGTTTAGGGT
>NW_013545806.1:2500-5481 GCF_000499545.2 Eimeria tenella
AAATACCGGTTTGCTTCATTTCGCAGCTGCCTGCTGCTGCAGCGCAGCAATGGCTCAATTCAAACAAGTCTGAATTTTAATTTATTTTAATTAATTAAATAATTAATTCTTTAAATTAATTAATTAGTTTATTTGTTGCAGACCTAATCAACTAGTGAAATGGAATCAATTAATTAATTATATATTTTAGTCGCTTGATTGTTTGTTTGCTGCTGCTGTTGCTGCTGCAGATGCTTCTCCAGTCTATTTTGTAAACGCGTTCACAGATGTTTATTCTTACCTATCAAGCAGCAGCAGCAGCAGCAACAGCAGCAGCAGCAACAGCAGCAACAACAACAATAATGGCAGCAACGACAATGGAAACAACAGCAACAGCAGCAGCAGCAGCAGCAGCAGCGGCAGCAGCAGCAGCAGCAGCAACAACTGGGGCACTGGGGGTATGCTGAGCAAAGTGCGAGCAGCAAAGTTGGCGACGAACTTGGGGATAAATGTTGCAGTCATTAATGGCAGCAAACCGGAGAGGGTACTAAGCATTCTTTATTACCTTGCTGCGCGGCCAGCAGCAGCAGCAACAGCAGCAGCAGCAGCAGAAGCTGCAGCAGCAGAAGCTGCAGAAGCAGCAGCAGACACCACCGAGGAAGAGACAGAGACAGACTTCACCAGCAGCGAGTGCTACAGCGCAGCAGACATGAATTGGCCGCTGCTCAGCAGCAGCAGCAGAGGCATCAGCAGCAGGGACTTTAAAGGGGAAGCTACTTCTCCAACAGCAGCAGCAGGAGCTGCTGCTGCTGCTGCTGCTGACAATTCGACGGGGCAGTTGGCCTCTCGAAGTGGAGAAGTGCCCGCAGCTGACCCTGCAGCAGCAGCAACAGCAGCAACAGCAACAGATACAGCAATAGCTGCTGCTGCACCTCCTAAGTCCGCGACCAGCGAATACACGCACAAACAAAACGGTCCCCAACAGCAGCAGCAGCAGCAGCAGCAGCAGCAAGAGTTCTGGAAGCGCCCCCCGCCCATTCGCTTTTCTGTCCCCTCAGAGGAAGAAATGAAGACTTCCCCGCCGCCATTTACAGGCAAGTTACTGCTGCTGCTGCTGCTTCTGTTCTTGCTGCTGCTGCTGCGCTCTCCCCGCCTGTGCCGCAGTAGCTGCAGCAGCAAGAGCAACAACTGCTTTTTGCGCTGCAACAGCAGCAGATCTGCTGCCCGTGGCGCTGCGCCAGAGCTGCTGCTGCTGCTGCAGCTGATGCTGCTGCGCCTAATGCTGCTGCTGCTGCTGCTGCTGCTGCTGCTGCTGCTGCTCAGGCACCATTTTTGCTGCTACGGGGGCCCCCAGGGGCCCCTCTGTGGCGCTGCTGAAGCGCTGGATTCTTTCGCTGCCAATTGGAGGGGAAATTTATGTGGATCTTGGCTGCGCCAAAAGCATCATCAAAAACAGAAAAAGCCTTTTTGCTGCAGGTCCTGCTGCTGCTGCTGCGGCTGCTGCTGCTGCGCTTGGTGATGCTGCGCCTGATGCCCCACCTGCTGCTGCGTTTGCTGTTGCTTCTGTGGTTGGGTTTGCTGTTGCTGCTGCGGCCGCTGGGGGTGCTGCAGCTGCTGCTGCAGCTGCTGTTGCATTGGCACCGTCTGCCGCTGCTGCTGCAACTGCTGCTGATGAGGCACCATCCGCTGCTGCCGGTGCACCTGCTGCTGCTGCTGCTGCTGCTGCTTCTGCACGTGCTTTACCTGTTTGTACCGCAGCAGCTGCTGCTGCTGCGCGCGCTGCTGCTGCGCTGCTGCTAACTGTGTGTTGCTGCTGCTGCTGCTGCTGCTGCTGCCGAGACAGCCGCTGCTGCGTTTTTGCTGCTTTTTCGCTGCTTTCAAGGGCCAATTAGTTCCCAATTAGCAATTCATAATCAATTAATTAATTTATTTATTTGTTTTTTTGCTTTTAATCAGGAATTAAGGATGTCAGGGGCTCTTTTGCAGCAGGGGAGTGCGTCAGCATTTACCTGTTTGGCTATAAGCCCAAAGGCAGCAAAGAAGCTGCAGAGCTCGCGCGGTGTATCTGCAGCTTTTCGAGCAGCGAGCTGCGGGTCATTAAAGGTTTGTTTTGTTGTTCGATTTAATTTAATTCTTTATTTTATTTGCAATTTAATTCAATTTAATTATTTTTTCCCCCTCTCAGCTGATTATTTTGGTCCATTTGCTGCCTTTGGTTCGCAATTTGCTCGAAATTCACTCGCAGCAGCAGCCATGCGGGATGCTGTTGCTGCTGCTGCTGCTGCCCTTGTGTTGTTGTCGCTGCTGCTGCTGTTACTGCCGTGGTTAATGTCTGTTTCTTTGCAGAGCAGCAGCGGCTGCTGCTGCACATGCTGTTGCTGCTGCGCCTGCTGCTGCTGCTGCTGTTGCGCTGCTCGTGCACCCACAAAACAACCACTGCTGCTGCTGCTGCTGCTGCTGCAGGGCACCGCAGCAGGGACTTTGAGAGGCTTTTGGGCTACAGCTGTGCAGCAGAAGTTTCAAATCGGCGCTTTTTGGTGCTGCTGCTGATGAATGGCGAAGAGCCGCTGCAGCAGCTGTGCCAGGGGGACTTTAAATGATCTAAATAAATACATAAATAAATAAATTATTTATTTATTTATTTATTTATCTTAATTTTCCTTTCAATTAATCCAAATGAGCCTTTTGATTTTCTTTCATCTAACTCAAGCGCGGCGCCGCTTTTCCTGCTGAGCTGCTCGCCTTGTAATAAATAAATAAATAAATAAATAAATAAATAAATAAATAAATAAATAAATAAATAATAAATAAATAAATAAATAAGTGAATAAATAAATAAATAAATAAATAAATAAATAAATAAATAAATAAATAAATAAATAAATAAACGAACAAATAAATAAATTAATAATTAACTAATTAATTAATAGTTAAATAAGAACAAATCCATTCTGATTCAGGACTGTTGCTGTGTGTAGTACACAGTTTGAAAAAATGCATGC
>NW_013545807.1:0-5471 GCF_000499545.2 Eimeria tenella
CGGAGTCCCCTACCGCAGTACTAACCGGGCCTTGCGCCGCTTAACTTCGGAGTTCAGATGGGATCCGGTGCATTAGACGCAGTATGAACGACGGCAAATCACACACTCCCTCAATACACCTCTACTTCACACACCTTCAACCAACAACTTCCCACGCAACATCCCCTCTCCAACACCACTCAACGCCCCTCACGCCCACAACAAACAACCCACGTCCACCCACACACAGCCTTTCGACCACGCGCCCCCACGCCTTGCGCTAACTTATGGACGCTCTCTCCACAGCGCGTCCTCTCTACCAACCTCAACACAAAGCCTAAAACATGCTGCTGCTGCAGCTAGCTACCATTTTCCAGCTGCGCGCGGTGTCTCGCACCTAGCTGCAACGAATGCGAGGGCGGTGGAGAGAGAGCGTGTTGGTGTGCGTGTTTGTGGGTTTGTGTTGAAGGTATTTAGTGGATGTTGAGTGTCACTCTGTGGCAGTGGATAGGGAGCGAAGCGCGGAAGTGGCGTTATGGAGGGATGCGAGTGGTGCGCAATTGGGGTTGAGCATATAGAAGGTTGAGGGTGGCGGTTTGATGAAGAGGATGGGAAGGACGTAAATTGGGGTGTTTGCTCGTTGCTGAGTCGAAGGTGAGCTGTTGGAGGTGAATAGAAGAGGGTTGAGAGGCGTAGGAGTTGTTAGGGAAGCCAACAAAAAGGCCGTCATCACCCAAAGGGATTCCCGCGGAGTCCCCTACCGCAGTACTAACCGGGCCTTGCGCCGCTTAAATTCGGAGTTCAGATGGGATCCGGTGCATTAGACGCAGTATGAACGACGGCAAATCACACACTCCCTCAATACACCTCTACTTCACACACCTTCAACCAACAACTTCCCACGCAACATCCCCTCTCCAACACCACTCAACGCCCCTCACGCCCACAAAAAACAACCCACGTCCACCCACACACAGCCTTTCGACCACGCGCCCCCACGCCTTGCGCTAACTTATGGACGCTCTCTCCACAGCGCGTCCTCTCTACCAACCTCAACACAAAGTCTAAAACATGCTGCTGCTGCAGCTAGCTACCATTTTCCAGCTGCGCGCGGTGTCTCGCACCTAGCTGCAACGAATGCGAGGGCGGTGGAGAGAGAGCGTGTTGGTGTGCGTGTTTGTGGGTTTGTGTTGAAGGTATTTAGTGGATGTTGAGTGTTACTCTGTGGCAGTGGATAGGGAGAGAAGCGCGGAAGTGGCGTTATGGAGGGATGCGAGTGGTGCGCAATTGGGGTTGAGCATATAGAAGGTTGAGGGTGGCGGTTTGATGAAGAGGATGGGAAGGACGTAAATTGGGGTGTTTGCTCGTTGCTGAGTCGAAGGTGAGCTGTTGGAGGTGAATGGAAGAGGGTTGAGAGGCGTAGGAGTTGTTAGGGAAGCCAACAAAAAGGCCGTCATCACCCAAAGGGATTCCCGCGGAGTCCCCTACCGCAGTACTAACCGGGCCTTGCGCCGCTTAAATTCGGAGTTCAGATGGGATCCGGTGCATTAGACGCAGTATGAACGACGGCATATCATACACTCCCTCAATACACCTCTACTTCACACACCTTCTACCAACAACTTCCCACGCAACATCCCCTCTCCAACACCACTCAACGCCCCTCACGCCCACAAAAAACAACCCACGTCCACCCACACACAGCCTTTCGACCACGCGCCCCCACGCCTTGCGCTAACTTATGGACGCTCTCTCCACAGCGCGTCCTCTCTACCAACCTCAACACAAAGCCTAAAACATGCTGCTGCTGCAGCTAGCTACCATTTTCCAGCTGCGCGCGGTGTCTCGCACCTAGCTGCAACGAATGCGAGGGCGGTGGAGAGAGAGCGTGTTGGTGTGCGTGTTTGTGGGTTTGTGTTGAAGGTATTTAGTGGATGTTGAGTGTTACTCTGTGGCAGTGGATAGGGAGAGAAGCGCGGAAGTGGCGTTATGGAGGGATGCGAGTGGTGCGCAATTGGGGTTGAGCATATAGAAGGTTGAGGGTGGCGGTTTGATGAAGAGGATGGGAAGGACGTAAATTGGGGTGTTTGGTCGTTGCTGAGTCGAAGGTGAGCTGTTAGAGGTGAATAGAAGAGGGTTGAGAGGCGTAGGAGTTGTTAGGGAAGCCAACAAAAAGGCCGTCATCACCCAAAGGGATTCCCGCGGAGTCCCCGACCGCAGTACTAACCGGGCCTTGCGCCGCTTAAATTCGGAGTTCAGATGGGATCCGGTGCATTAGACGCAGTATGAACGACGGCAAATCACACACTCCCTCAATACACCTCTACTTCACACACCTTCAACCAACAACTTCCCACGCAACATCCCCTCTCCAACACCACTCAACGCCCCTCACGCCCACAACAAACAACCCACGTCCACCCACACACAGCCTTTCGACCACGCGCCCCCACGCCTTGCGCTAACTTATGGACGCTCTCTCCACAGCGCGTCCTCTCTACCAACCTCAACACAAAGCCTAAAACATGCTGCTGCTGCAGCTAGCTACCATTTTCCAGCTGCGCGCGGTGTCTCGCACCTAGCTGCAACGAATGCGAGGGCGGTGGAGAGAGAGCGTGTTGGTGTGCGTGTTTGTGGGTTTGTGTTGAAGGTATTTAGTGGATGTTGAGTGTTACTCTGTGGCAGTGGATAGGGAGAGAAGCGCGGAAGTGGCGTTATGGAGGGATGCGAGTGGTGCGCAATTGGGGTTGAGCATGTAGAAGGTTGAGGGTGGCGGTTTGATGAAGAGGATGGGAAGGACGTAAATTGGGGTGTTTGCTCGTTGCTGAGTCGAAGGTGAGCTGTTGGAGGTGAATAGAAGAGGGTTGAGAGGCGTAGGAGTTGTTAGGGAAGCCAACAAAAAGGCCGTCATCACCCAAAGGGATTCCCGCGGAGTCCCCTACCGCAGTACTAACCGGGCCTTGCGCCGCTTGAATTCGGAGTTCAGATGGGATCCGGTGCATTAGACGCAGTATGAACGACGGCAAATCACACACTCCCTCAATACACCTCTACTTCACACACCTTCAACCAACAACTTCCCACGCAACATCCCCTCTCCAACACCACTCAACGCCCCTCACGCCCACAAAAAACAACCCACGTCCACCCACACACAGCCTTTCGACCACGCGCCCCCACGCCTTGCGCTAACTTATGGACGCTCTCTCCACAGCGCGTCCTCTCTACCAACCTCAACACAAAGCCTAAAACATGCTGCTGCTGCAGCTAGCTACCATTTTCCAGCTGCGCGCGGTGTCTCGCACCTAGCTGCAACGAATGCGAGGGCGGTGGAGAGAGAGCGTGTTGGTGTGCGTGTTTGTGGGTTTGTGTTGAAGGTATTTAGTGGATGTTGAGTGTTACTCTGTGGCAGTGGATAGGGAGAGAAGCGCGGAAGTGGCGTTATGGAGGGATGCGAGTGGTGCGCAATTGGGGTTGAGCATATAGAAGGTTGAGGGTGGCGGTTTGATGAAGAGGATGGGAAGGACGTAAATTGGGGTGTTTGCTCGTTGCTGAGTCGAAGGTGAGCTGTTGGAGGTGAATAGAAGAGGGTTGAGAGGCGTAGGAGTTGTTGGGGAAGCCAACAAAAAGGCCGTCATCACCCAAAGGGATTCCCGCGGAGTCCCCTACCGGAGTACTAACCGGGCCTTGCGCCGCCTAAATTCGGAGTTCAGATGGGATCCGGTGCATTAGACGCAGTATGAACGACGGCAAATCATACACTCCCTCAATACACCTCTACTTCACACACCTTCAACCAACAACTTCCCACGCAACATCCCCTCTCCAACACCACTCAACGCCCCTCACGCCCACAACAAACAACCCACGTCCACCCACACACAGCCTTTCGACCACGCGCCCCCACGCCTTGCGCTAACTTATGGACGCTCTCTCCACAGCGCGTCCTCTCTACCAACCTCAACACAAAGCCTAAAACATGCTGTTGCTGCAGCTAGCTACCATTTTCCAGCTGCGCGCGGTGTCTCGCACCTAGCTGCAACGAATGCGAGGGCGGTGGAGAGAGAGCGTGTTGGTGTGCGTGTTTGTGGGTTTGTGTTGAAGGTATTTAGTGGATGTTGAGTGTTACTCTGTGGCAGTGGATAGGGAGAGAAGCGCGGAAGTGGCGTTATGGAGGGATGCGAGTGGTGCGCAATTGGGGTTGAGCATATAGAAGGTTGAGGGTGGCGATTTGATGAAGAGGATGGGAAGGACGTAAATTGGGGTGTTTGCTCGTTGCTGAGTCGAAGGTGAGCTGTTGGAGGTGAATAGAAGAGGGTTGAGAGGCGTAGGAGTTGTTAGGGAAGCCAACAAAAAGGCCGTCATCACCCAAAGGGATTCCCGCGGAGTCCCCTACCGCAGTACTAACCGGGCCTTGCGCCGCTTAAATTCGGAGTTCAGATGGGATCCGGTGCATTAGACGCAGTATGAACGACGGCAAATCATACACTCCCTCAATACACCTCTACTTCACACACCTTCAACCAACAACTTCCCACGCAACATCCCCTCTCCAACACCACTCAACGCCCCTCACGCCCACAAAAAACAACCCACGTCCACCCACACACAGCCTTTCGACCACGCGCCCCCACGCCTTGCGCTAACTTATGGACGCTCTCTCCACAGCGCGTCCTCTCTACCAACCTCAACACAAAGCCTATAACATGCTGCTGCTGCAGCTAGCTACCATTTTCCAGCTGCGCGCGGTGTCTCGCACCTAGCTGCAACGAATGCGAGGGCGGTGGAGAGAGAGCGTGTTGGTGTGCGTGTTTGTGGGTTTGTGTTGAAGGTATTTAGTGGATGTTGAGTGTTACTCTGTGGCAGTGGATAGGGAGAGAAGCGCGGAAGTGGCGTTATGGAGGGATGCGAGTGGTGCGCAATTGGGGTTGAGCATATAGAAGGTTGAGGGTGGCGGTTTGATGAAGAGGATGGGAAGGACGTAAATTGGGGTGTTTGCTCGTTGCTGAGTCGAAGGTGAGCTGTTGGAGGTGAATAGAAGAGGGTTGAGAGGCGTAGGAGTTGTTAGGGAAGCCAACAAAAAGGCCGTCATCACCCAAAGGGATTCCCGCGGAGTCCCCTACCGCAGTACTAACCGGGCCTTGCGCCGCTTAAATTCGGAGTTCAGGTGGGATCCGGTGCATTAGACGCAGTATGAACGACGGCAAATCATACACTCCCTCAATACACCTCTACTTCACACACCTTCAACCAACAACTTCCCACGCAACATCCCCTCTCCAACACCACTCAACGCCCCTCACGCCCACAAAAAACAACCCACGTCCACCCACACACAGCCTTTCGACCACGCGCCCCCACGCCTTGCGCTAACTTATGGACGCTCTCTCCACAGCGCGTCCTCTCTACCAACCTCAACACAAAGCCTAAAACATGCTGCTGCTGCAGCTAGCTACCATTTTCCAGATCGGAAGAGCGGTTCAGCAGGAATG
>NW_013545808.1:0-5659 GCF_000499545.2 Eimeria tenella
GATAAGAGAGCACCACGCGTTGGGCCCTTCGGCCTTTCTGATGGTGATAGCCAACAAAATGGACTTGGAAGAAAAACTTGAAGTTTCAGAAGAAGAGGCCAGAGCTTTTGCTGCTTCCATTGGGGCTGCATGCGCATGCACCTCCGCCAAGGTTCGCCTTTAAACCCCCTTTTAGGGTTTCCTAATCGCCGTTTTAGGGTTTTCGAATCGCCGCTTTTTGGGGCTTCTGAATCGCCTTTTAGGGGTTTTTGAATCGCCTTTTTAATGCTTTTAAATCATTTTTTACGGTTTTGGAATCTCCTCTTTAGGGTTTTTTAATCGCTGTTTTAGGGTTTTTGAGCTACTTTTTGAGGGTTTATGTGCGCTTTAATATGAGGGCTTTTAGACGCCTTTCTGGGGTTTTCTATTCGCCATTTTAGGGTTTCTGATTGGGGCTTTGGTTCGGCCTTTGGGGCTTTATTTGCGTGCCTCTTTTTGATGATTTATTTTTCTATCTTTTGAAACTAAATTTATTTACTCACTGGGGAATGAGGGTTTAGGGTTTAGGGTTTAGGGTTTAGGGTTTGTGCAGACTTCGGCGAACGTGGACGCGGCCTTTTTAATGGTGGCATCGAAGCTCGCGGAGAAGCGACGCGCTGCTGCTGCTGCTGCTGCTGCTGCGGCTTCAGGCAGCAGCAGCAGCAGCAGCGCGAACCCAGCAGCAGCAGCAGCAGCAGCAGCACGGGGAGACGCATTTTCCTTAACTGCTTCCCCTTCTTTTGCTGCTCGAACCCGCAGCTTCTGCAGCAGCTGCTCGGGGCAGCGGCTGCAGCGGCCTGCAGCTGGGGACCGTGTCGAACTCTCGTAAACCCTAAACCCTAAACCCTAAACCCTTGCTGCCTTCCCTAGCCTCTCCAGCAGCAGCAGCAGCAGCAGCAGCAGATTTTGGGGTGCGATTAATGTGTTTGGATTCTTTTGCTGTGGGGCGGCTGCAGGGATGTCCGCGGCCAGCAAGGCGATGCCCAATAAACCCTAAACCCTAAACCCTAAACCCTAATTGGGGTGATAAGAGATGACGCGCTTCGGGCCTCTGCGAGGGTTTAGGGTTTACGCGCTGAGATCTCGTGGCCTCCCGATAGGCCTTCTGCCCTCGGAGTTTAGGGTTTAGGGTTTAGGGTTTAGGAGCAAAGGCTGGTGAAGAAGGGTTTGCATCCTCCAAATGTCTTGTCTGCAGCAGCAAAGATACTAGAAGGTGAAAGGTGCTTACTGCTGCTACTGCTGCTGCAGGCAGCAGCAGCAGCAGCAGCGTACCAAGAATAGCAGCAACAGCAGCAGCAGCAACAGCAGCAGCAGCAACTTGGGTGGGCGCTTTTCGCGTAGCTGTTTCCTCTTCTGTAGACCCTTAATTGGGGTTCTGCGCAGCCCCTGCAGCAGCTGGACTCCACGGTTTAGGGTTTAGGGTTTAGGGTTTGGGGTTAGCCCGGGGCATGAGCTGGCCCACAGTGAGGGTTTAGGGTTTGGGGTTTGCGACTGCAGCTGCTGAGTGTTAAGCAGTGAAAGAAAAGCCTTTTTCGGGGCTTTAAGTTTGCACTGGACTTTTAAATTAAAATAAAACTTTATTTAAATGAATTTGAAAAGAAAGACACAAAGAAGGCGCAGCAGAGCTGCGGGGTTGGGGCCCGCGGAGTGTATTGACAGCTGCATGCGCCCGCGGAGCAGCAGCAGGTACGCCCCAGCCGTTCTTCCTTTTTGAAATATTAAAATTAAATTCATTTAATTTTAAATTGCCTTTTTAATGGTCCAAAAAGTGCGAAGAAAGCCCCGGAGGAAGCCGGAAGGAGGCGGAGCTGCATGCGCCCGCTGCTGCTCAGGTGTACATACACCTCAAATGCACGCGGCTCCTTGCAAATTCCACTTCTTCTGTTCATAACTTTTATTTTTGTTTTATTTCTTTTCGAAAAAGGCGCCTCAGGTGTGCCTTCCCCGCGACCGGGGTGTACAGACATCGCGCAGCAGCTGCTGCAGCAGCAAGTTGAGACAACCACTGCAGCTTTTGCTGCTCCTGCTGCAGCAGCAAACGCCCAGGCCTCTGCTGACGGCAGCGCGGCCTGCTGCTCGCGCAACGCATAAACCCTAAACCCTAAACCCTAAACCCTAGCCACGGCACACCTGCTGCTGCCACAATATGCCAGAAGAGGTACTACAGAATGGCCTGGGGGCCCCTCTAGAGGGGCCCCCCGGCCTTTTAGCTGCTTTAGAGGAGCTCAGCGACCTGGAGGTGCTGCAGCAGCAGCAGCAGGTGCTGCTGCTGCAGCAAATCCTAGATGAGATCAGGGAGAGAAGCAGCAGCAGCAGCAGCAGCAGCAGCTTGCTGTCCCAGGAGGAGTTCAAGGGCCTCTGCAGCTCCGTCCTGCTGTCGCCTGCAGCATGCAGCAGCAGCACGCGCAGCAGCAGCAGCTGGCGCTGCTGCTTCTCCCGCCTGCAGGCCGCAGCAGCAAGGGCTCTCGCCCAAGAAGCAGCAGCAGCAGCAGCAGCAGCAGCAGCAGCATCAGAAGGAAGCACGCCCCAGCAGCAGCAGCTGCCGCTGCTGCTGCAGTTTTGCTCTACGCTTCAGGCGACGATAAAGGGCCTCGGCCGCAGCGCAGCAGCAGCAGCTGTGGGCAGCAGCTTCCTCTCGGTGCTGCTGCTGCTGCCGCCTGCTGCTCTTGCTGCTGCTGCTGCTGCAGACTTCTGCAGCAAAAGCATAGGGGGTGTCTTGCTGCAGGTGGAGCGCGTCGCTGTTGACGCGTTTGCTGCTGCAGTCGCCCGCCAGAGCCGGCACCACCAGGAGCAGCAGCAGCAGCAGCAGCAGCAGCAGAAGCAGCAGCAGCAGCACGAAGAGCAGCAAATGCAAATCGAGCAGCTGCTGCAGCGCCAGGCCCTGAAGCTCCCCTGGGCTAAAGTGCTGCAGCAGCTGCTGCGGGTGTCTCCTAAGGCGAGGGCGCACGCGCTGCAGGTAGCAGAGAACACCATTAGCAGCAGCAGCAGCAGCAGCAGCAGCATTTGCTGCTGGCTCCTTTGCTGCTGGGCCTGCGAAGTTCTGCTGCGCAGTAAAGTTAAGGGCGAGACTGCTGCTGCTGCTGCTGCCGCTGCAGCAGCAAAAAAGGAGGCTCTGGATTTGCGAGAGAAACTCCTGCACTTGTTCCTCCAGGTAACAGCAGCAGCAGCAGCAACGGCAGCAGCAGCAGCAGCAGCACGTGCAGCGGCAGCAAAAGCACGAGAGAGAGATGCGGCGCTAATGGCTGCGCTGCAGCAGCAGACCCCACAGCTGCAGCAGCACAGCAGCAGCAGCAGCAGCAGCAGCAGGACTGCTGATGGCACTGCGGGTGCATGCGTTTGCTGTTCTTGCTGCAGCTGCTGGACGGCCGCCGCGGCTGTGCTGCTGCTGCCTTTTGCTGCTTCTCTCCTTTGGGGCTGCTGCTGCAGCAGGAAGACTGGGAGGCCCTTATAGCCCCAGCAGCAGCAAAAGGTTTTGCCCGCTCTCTGGATGCTGCGGGGCCCCCGCTGCTGCTGCTGCTGCGCCACTCCACTGCAGACACGAGCGGGTACGCTGCTGCTGCTGCTGTTGCTGCTGCTGTTGCTGCAGCTGCCGTTGCTGCTGCGGGTGGTGCCGCTGCTGCGTGGGCTGCTGCTGGGTTGCCGCTGCTGCTGGTGTTGCATTTGCAGGCGCTGCTGCTGCTGCTGTGCTGCTGCTGCTGCTGCTGCGCAGCTGCCTGCTGCTGCTGCTGCAGGAGCTCCTGCCGACGCTGAAATCAGCAGCAACACTTGCTCTCTCAGCTCGGGGCCGTGCTGCACTTGCTGTTAGCATTATCAAGAGAGCAGCAGCAAACTGCCGCAGCGCAGCAGCACCCTTCACGGCGCAGCAGCAGCTGCTGCAGCAGCTCAACACTCCGGGGCTGAAGACTCTGGATACCATCGCTTTGCTGCAGGTATAACTGCTGCTGCTGCTGCTGTTACTGCTGCTCCTGTTTGTGGGGTGGTGCTGCTGCCACTGGCGCTGCTGCTCCCGGTGCTGCTGCTGCTGCTGCTGCAGCAGCTCTGGCTTCTTGGGACACAGCTGTTGCTGCTGGCCGCCTCTTGCTGCTGCTGCTGAGGGCTTCTCTGCTGCTGCTGCTGCTGCTGCTTAGGGGAGTGCTGCTGCTGTTGCTGCTGCTGCTGCTTCACAGGCAGCAACTGCGTGCACTCCCACCGTTCTCCAGGAGTCAACAGTGTCTGCTGAGGAGCTGCAGCAGCTGCAGCAGCACCTCAGCAGCAGCAGCAAAGTGCATGCGCTGCTGGCAGCAGACGTGAACGACGACGTGAAGGCCGCATGCTGCGCTTTGTTGGGTCGCGTGCTGCCGCTGCTGCTGCGGCGCAGCAGCAGCAGCAGCAGCGGCGCTCCCGAGCAGCAGAAGCAGCTGCAGCACCTGCTGCAGCAGGGGCTGAAGCAACTAGGCGCCTTCTGTGCTGCTGCCAACAAAAAGGGAACAGTCTCTGCAGAGCAGCAGCTGCTGCTTGCTGCTGCAGAGGAAACTCTGGAGAGAATTGTGTCAGCAGCAGCAACTGCAGCAGAAGGGCCTGCAGCAGCAGAGACGCAGCAGGCGCTGCAGCAGCTGCTGCAGCAGCTGCTGCCGCTCCTCAGCGCATGCAGCACGCGAGCAGCTCTGCGTGCTGCATCTCTTAGGGCATGGTCTTTGTGTCTCCTTATTGAGCAGCTGCCGCAGGGAGCAGCAGCAGCAGCAAAGCAGCAGCTAGACAGTGCACAGACTCCCGCGGTTGCTGCAGCAGCAGCTCTCTGGACAGAAGCAAATTCATGCTTCTCCCTCCCGACCCACAAGGCAAGTCCCGGCCCAAACCCTAAACCCTAAACCCTAAACCCTAAACCCTAATATAGGCAGGGCCTTCTGCTGCCTATGCAGCTGCTGCTGCAGCGCCGCTGCTGCTTTCTCTGTGCTGCAGCAGTCGCGTGACGAGCTGCTGCTGCAGCTGCGGGTGTACGGACAGCTGCTGATGCGGCAGCAGCAGCCGCTAGGGGGGCGGCAGCTAACTGCCACATCTTCTTGCTGCAGCAGCAGCGAGGGTTTGTGTGCCGCTGCTTGGGATATTGCAAGTGCAGTTGCTGCTGCTGCGACGCAGCAGCAGCAGCAGCAGCAGCCGCAGCAGCCGCAGCAGAAGACGCAGCAGCAGCAAAAGGCGCTGCAGCCCCCCTTCTACATGGGCTTGCTGCGCGTGCTCTGCCACCTGCAGCAGTTCCACGTGTCGCCAGCAGCAGCAGCAGCAGCAGAAGGGACTGCAGCAGCAATAGGGCAGCACGGAGGGAAGCAAGTAGAAGAAAGCTACACCTCCAGCATGCTGCTGCTGCAGCGAGCAGCAGCAACGAATGAAGCTATTGCTGCTCAACTTGCGCTGGCTTTCTTTCAGCTGCTTTGCGAGGTGTCTGCAGCACATGCAGCAAATAGCAGCAGCAGCAGCAGCAACGGCAGCAGCAATAAAGTTAAAGCAGCTGTGTCCCCAACAGCAGCAGCTACAGCGGGAAAAGATGAGTCTGCAGCGGGGATAAAGAGCAGCATGCTGCGGTCACTGCTGCAGCAGCTCCTGCGGCTGCTTGTTCCTGCTGTGCAGCGCAGCAGCAGCAACAGCAGCAGCAGCAGCAAGGAGCTGC
>NW_013545809.1:0-5454 GCF_000499545.2 Eimeria tenella
GAAAAAATATATCCTCCATTTTGTCGAAGTCGTCAAACCCTAAACCCTAAACCCTAAACCCTAAACCCTAAGCGCTGGGCCCCAGACCCAGGGCGCGTGCATGGCTTCCTGTTGAGACAAAATGTAGAGAAAAAGCATAAACCCTGAAATCTTAAACCCTAGGCTCTAAATCCTAAACCCTAAACCCTAAACCCTAAACCCTACTGCATGCAAACTCTACACAAACCTCGAGAGCGAGAGCAACTGCAGCCCCTGAGCCCCAAACCCAAAACCCTAAACCCTAAACTAGGGTTTGGGGTTACCCGTTAGCACTAAATCCTTAATTAAAAACAAAAAGAGGAATCTGTTATTTTTGCTTCTTCTGACTGCTTTTAACTGGCCGCAGTCTAGGGCCTAGGGTTTAGGGTTCAGGGTCCACGCTTGAGGGTTTAGGGTTTAGGGTTTAGGTGTTTCCACACCACATTTCCCTCAAAGGGTTTATTTTGCTGTCATAAATCCTACTCCAGCTGACCTAGCAAACCCGAATCCCTAAACCCTTGAACACCAGACCCTAAACCCTAAACCCTCGCGCACCAGACCCTAAACCCTAAACCCTTGAGCACCGGCTCAAACCGCAAACCCTAAACCCTAAACTCGTCATGCAAGTGGCGTTTCAAAAGCTCTGATATCTTTTGTCTCTCCCGCTGCAGCTCTGCCGCTGCAGCTCTGCCGCTGCAGCTGAGCCTCCATACCCTAAACCCTAAACCCCCAGCCCCCCACGGCGCAGCGACAGCATGCAAACCCTAAACCCTAAGCCCTAAACCCGCAGGGTTTAGCCGCCATGAAGACCTGCCCTGAAGCCGCTTCAGCGCAGCAGCAGCAACAGGGGAGCCACAGTTCTGCTGCTGCTGCGCCCGTTGCTGCTGCACCTACTGCTGCTGCTGCTGCTGGCAGCAATTTAGAAGCAGCAGCAGCGGCAAAAACAACAGCGGCAGCAGCAGCACGTCCGGTAGAACCAAAGGCAGCAACAGCAGCAGCAACAGCAGCGGCAACTGCAGCAGCAGAAACAGCAGCAACAACAGGTAGAACTGCGCCAAATAGAAAGGCAACAGCAGCAGCAAATGCTGCGAAACCAGCAGCAGAAGCAGTAGCAGCGAATGTTGCAAAGCCAGCAGCAGCAACAGCAGCAGCAAATGCTGCGAAACCAGCAGCAGCACCAGCAGCAGCACCAGCAGCAGCACCAGCAGCAGCAGCAGCAACTTACAAAACCGCTGTTGCTAACTTTTCTCCCTTCTTTTTTGAATTTTCAGAAATCCCGAAAGTCTGCAGCGAACAATTTGCGCTGTACATACAGCCCAAGTCTGCTGCTGCTGCAGCAGCAGCAACAGCAGCAAGGGGAGCCGCAAATGCAGCAGCAGGTGCAGCAGCAGCAGGTGCTGCGCCACCGACAGATGGGGAGAGGGACTGCTGCGCTGCTGCTGCTTGCAGCAGTCTTTGGGCGGCAGCTCTTGAATTTTGCTTCAGCCGAGCAGCAGCAGCAGCAGCTGCTGCTGCTGCTGCTGCACCAGCAGCACCTGCAGCAGCAGCAGCTGCCGCAGAAGTAGCAGCAGCAGCGGCGGCCGCAGCCATTGATATGATCGGCAGTAACGGCCTGCATGCAGCATCAGCACCTGCTGGTGCTGCACTTGCTGCTACTGCTGCGCCTGCTGCTGCTGCTGCACCTGCTGCTGCTGCTGCTGCTGCTGCTGCTGTGGACGCCGATTGGGTCTCTTCTTTCTTGTCCCTTTCTTTCCTCCAAAGTATCGCCAGACACAAACCGGAGCTTCTCTTCAGCGCAGAATTTGCTGCTGCGCCTGCTGCTGCTGCTGCTGCTGCAGGCAATGCTGCTGCTGCTGAGGTGGAGGCAGCAGCAGCAGACTGCTCACAGCAGCATACGCAGCAGGAGCGACAGCAGCAGCTGTGCCCGCGAGAAGCCACAGCACCACAAAGGGCAGCAGCAGCAGAACCAGCAGCAGCAGGATCAGCGGCAACAATCAGCAGCAGCCTGCAGCAGCAGCAACTGCTGCAGTTTGTGCTGCTGCAGCTGCAGTCGCTCCGCAGCAGCAGCAGCAGGGCAGGAATGCGAACTGTAGCTGCGCTTTGCCGAGGCTTGCTGGTGCTATACCAGCAGCAGCAGCAGCAGCAACAGCAGCAGCAGCAGCAGCAACAGCAGCAGCAGGAACAGCAGCAGCAACAGCAGCAACAACAACAGCAGCAGCAGCAGCAGCAGCAAATATGTGCTTGCCTAGCTTTGATGCTGCACTATTTTGTTCCCCCTTTGCTGCTGAGAGCAGCAGCAGAGAAACGCTTTCTTGCTGCTGAGGCTGACGAAGCAATTAAACAATTGGCGCACTTGGGTAAGCTGCTGCTGCTGCTGCTGCTGCTGTTATTCGTGGTGGCGGTTTTGCTGCTAGTGCTGCTGCTGCTGTTTGCGACGATGCAGCTGCTGCAGCTGTAGCTCTCTAGGTTGCTGCTGCTGCAGCTCTTTGCTGCTGCTGCTGCTGCTGTAGCTGCTATCTGCTCGTGTTGCCGCCTTTGAGGCTCACGCTGCTGCTGCTGCTGCTCCTGCTATTTTTCTGCCTGTAATTCTCGAGTTTGCTGCTTTTCGCGTGTCTGTTGCTGCTGCAGCTGTTGCTGTGCCTTGGCTGATTCCGCTGCTGCTGCAGCTGCTGCAGCGGCAGCTGCTAGCTGCTCGCACAGCAGCACCTGCAGCAAAGCTGCTGCTGCAGCTGCTGCAGCTCTCATTGGCACGACACCAGCAGCAGCAGCAGCAGCAAGTGCTGCAGCCGCAGCAGCAGCAAGAACACGAGCCACAGAAGAGAGCTGACGAGGATGCTTCTGTTGCTGCTGCTGCAGCTGCCTCCGAGGGCTGCTCAAAGCAGCAGCAGCAGCAGCAGCAGCAGCAGTTTTTGCTGCAGCAAGTTGTGCGTCCCTGTTTGCTGCTGCTGGCCCCTCTCTCAAGGGCGCCGCAGCAGGAAGTAAGAGAAGCTGTGAGAGCAGCAGCAGCAGCAGCATGCAGTTATCCGTGGCGGCTCAGCAGCAGCAGCGGCAACAGCAACAGCAGCAGATGCAGCAGCAGCAGCAGCAGCAGCAGTTCTGCTGAAAATGCAGCAGCAAATGTCGCATGCGGAGATGCTGCTGCTGCTGCTGCTGCGGTGCAAGCTGCGGAAGATCCACCTCGTCTTGCTTTGCTGCTGTCGCAGTTTGCCGAGGCAGCAGCAACAGCAGCAGCAGCAACCCCACCAGCCACAGCAGCAGCTAATGCTGCTACCGCAGCTGGCGGAGATGCAGCAGCAGGTGGCATCGCTGCTGCTGCTGCTGCTGCTGCTCAGCAGCTGCTGCGTGAAGCATGGAGGGCCTCCCAAGGAAGACCCCAAAGGCTACTTCAAAGTGCTGCTGCTGCTGCTGCTGCAGCTGCTGCTGCTGCAGGGAGTGCAGCGAGTCGAGCCTTGTTGCACCAGAAGAGCCAAAGGCGCTCCCCTGCTGGCCAGCAGCAGCAGCAGCAGCAGCAGCAACTGCAGCAGAGGCAGCAACGCCAGCAGCAGCAACAGCAGCAGCAGAGAGAGGTCAGCAAGCAGTCAGATTCGTGTGGGGCTAAAACTGCAGCACCAGCAACAGCAGCAGCAGCACCGGCACCAGCTGCAGCAGTAACAACAGCTGCAGCAGTTACAGCTGCTGCAGCAGCAGCAACTGCAGTAGCAGCAACTGCAGCAGCAGCAACTGCAGCAGGAGCAACTGCAGCAGCAGCAACTGCAGCAGCAACTGCAGTTACACAAGCTACAGTAGCACCAGCTGCTGCCGCCGAAGCAGCAAAGAGGGACGACGCAGCAACCGAGGAGAGAGAAACCGCAGCACCGCCTCTAGGAGCTCTGAAGCAGCAGCAGCAGCAGCAACAGCAGCAGCAGCAGCAGCAAAAACGGCCCTGCAATCCTGTGGTTGTTTGCTGCCTTCATGAAAACAAACGCTTTAAACAAAACGCAGTCAGCGAGCCCACTCTTCAAGCAGCAAATCCATAAGCAGCAGCAGCAGCAGCAGGTGCAGCTGTTGCTGCAGCATGAGCAGCAACAGCAGCAGTAACACTTGCACTCGGGCAGGCAGCAAGTTTGTCGTGTCTGCAGCAGTTGCTGCTGCTGCAGCATATGCAGCAGAAGCTGCTGCTGTTGCTGTGGCCACGGCCATGCACATGCAGAAGCAGCTGCTACTGCAGCAGCTGCTGCTGCAGCTGCACATGCAGCAGCAGCTGCTACTGCAGCAGCTGCAACAGCAGCAACAGCAGCAGCAACAACAGCAGCAGCAACGGATTCATTTTTTGTTTTGTTATTTGTGTCGCTTCACTAGAGTTTATTTGATGCTTAACATCCGGCGCTGCAGCACCCAGAACACCCGAAACCCTAAACCCTAAACCCTAAACCCTAAATTGTCAAACCCTAAACCCTTATACTCTCAACGCTTTTCTATTGAGCTGAGTGCCCTGTAGAACCAAGAGGACCTTGCCGATGGTTTAGGGTTTAGGGTTTAGGGTTTGGCAAGTAGCGGCTAGGGTTTAGGGTTTAGGGTTTGGCAACTAGCGGCTAGCGTATAGGGTCCAGGACTAGGGTTTAGGGTTTAGGGTTTAGGGTTTGTTGAAAAAGAACTTGAGAAGAAACAATGTGGTTTTTTCTTTTCTCCCATCACTTAACAGTATTTATTTTACAGTTATTATTTGCTCAAGTTACTTACTTGTTTATTTATTTTTGTTTATTTATTTTTATTTATTTATTTATTATTTATTTTCTATTATTTATTTATTTATTTATTTTCTATTATTTATTTGTCTATTTATTTGTCAGTTTATTCACTTACTCATTCACTTGCTTTTCCAATGCTCAGGGTTTAGGGTTTAGGTTTTAGGAGGGTTTAGGGTTTAGGGTTTAGAATTTCGGGTTTAGAATTTAGGGTTTAGGGTTTAGGGTTCAGGGTTTAGGACGGTTACAGCATTGCGGCGAGTCGGAAAGACCACGAAAGCCCCAACCCCCGCAGCAAAAGAAGCAAACAGATAAATAAATAAATAAATAATAAATAAATTAAAAAATAAATAATAAATAAATAAATAAATAAATAAATAAATAAATTAAATTTATTCCTCGAGGTCAAAAGACAGCCGGGCGAGGGCCTCCGCCAAAGGGTTTCGGGTGTATAGACACCCGCAGCAAAAGAGAGCGCGTTCAAACAATTTGCTGCTGAAGAATCGCTGCAGCACAATCTGCTGCTGCTGCTGCTGCTGTTGCTGCTGTTGCTGTTGCTGCTGCTGCTGTTGCTGCTGCTGCTGCTGCTGTTGCTGCTGCCGCTGTTGCTGCTGCTGCGGTTGCTGGTGCTGCGGCTGCTGCTGCTGCTGCTCTGGTTGCTGCTGCTGCTGCAGCAGCAGCTGCTCTTCTGCTGCTGCAGCAACAAACTCCT
>NW_013545810.1:0-5658 GCF_000499545.2 Eimeria tenella
CCAGCAGCAGCAGCAGACACAGCACTAGCACGCAAAAGCAATGGCCGCAGCTGCAGCAACAGCAGGCGTGGCAGCGGCACGACAAGCAGCACACCAGCAGCAGCAGCAGCAGCAGCAGCAGCAGCCACTTACCCTGCTTGCGTCAAAGCTAACAGAGTGTCGCCCTGAGGATTGAGAATTAACTTCTGGACTTGAGAGGCCATGCGGCCCAGCAGCCCGACGAACTGGAGGCCCTGCTGCTGCTGCTGCTCTTGGTCCTGTTCCTGCTGCTGCTGCTGCTGCTGCTGCTCGTACTGCAGCACGATTCGCCACACAAAAACAGTCCCCACAAGCCCAGACCCGCCCACGAACACGTGTGTGTCAGTGCAGCAGCAGCAGCTGCTGCTGCGTGCATGCGCCTGCTTCTCTATGAAGCCCACCCTCTGCAGCAAGCTGCTGGGGGGGCTGCTGCTGCTGCTGCTGCTGCTGCTGGCCTTCCCTGCTGGGGAGCCTGTGAAGGCGTCCGGACGCGGAGATGGCGATCCGGCAAAGAACAGCCGATTGCTGCTGCTGCTGCTGCTGCTGCTGTTGCTGCTGCTGCTGTTGACCCCTATATGGGGCGAAGACACCTCAGGGGAAGCCATTTCGAGAGAGTGACGCCTTGCGTGCTGCTGCTGCTGCTGCTGGCGTTCCGGGAAGAAGCAGTTAGTTTCCCAGAGCGTGTCTGCTGCTGCAGGCGCTGCTGCTGCTGTTGCAGGCGCTACAGCTACTGCTGCTGCCGCTTGGAGCCGAAGAGATGCAGGGGCAGGTGCTGCTGCTGAATCCCCCGCAGCTTTAGAGTGGGTTTCGCCCTGCTGCTGGGACCGCCGTTGCTGCTGCTGTCACTGCAGCAGGACAGCTGCAGCAGAACACGCCAGTGCCGTTCTTGTTCCGCCGAGACAGCCTGATCCCAGCCAAATCTGCTGCTGCTGCTGCTGCTGCTACACAGGAGCAGACCGTGCTAGCTGCATGCTGCAGGCGGCTGGCGGGCGCTGCTGCATGCGTTGGGCTTGTTGCTGCTGCTGTGGGGCTGCGGCTGTTGCCGGCCTCTTTGCAGCAGCATGCGTAGCAGCAGCAGCAGCTAAAGAACACTAACTAAGTTGAAATATTTTCTGCCAATTTTGAAATAACGTGAAAGCCTAGGAAGCGCAGCGTTTCACTCCTGCTTCTTGCTGCTGCGCTGCTCGCGGGCAGCTGGTCCACTGCAGCAGCAGCATTAGCATAACGCCGAGCAGCAGCAGCAGCAAGCCCAGAGGCACCAGCAGCAGCAGCAATGGTGCAGCGCCCCCCCAAGAAAAAGGGGAAAGCCGTTGCTGCGGCACCTCGAAAGAATAAACCCCAGAAGGCGAAGCCGGGAGGCAACAAGGACAAGCTGCAGCGCATTCTCAGAGACGTACGCGCGCTACTGCTGCTGCTGCTGCTGCTACTTGCTGCTGCTGCTTACTGCTGCTGCTGCTGCTGCTCGTCACCAGGCTTTACAAGTGCCTCAGGCGGCAGCCCATGCTAAGTCTTCCGTGCTCCTAGTGCTGCTTCTGCTGTGCTGATCTATGCTTTGCTGCTGCTGCTGCTGCTGCGCTGATCTATGCTTTGCTGCTGCTGCTGTTGCTGCTGCTGCGTGTGCTGCAGCCGAAGAAGGCCGTGGGCGTGACTAAGATAGAAGCTTCTTTGGCAGCAGTTGCGCAGCCGGTGCACTCAAACCTGCAGCTGGTGAACACTCAAAACAAGAAGTAGCTTTTTGCTGCTGGTTTTGCTGCTGCTGCTGGTTTTGCTGCTGCTGCTGGAGCAGCAGGAAGCAGAGCCGCGGGCGGCAGCTGCTGCTGCTGCCCATGTTCAATAAGGGTTTCCTTGCAGTGCATGCAAAAGCGCAAGAGACGAGACACTCCAGCTCATGCTGCTGCTGCAGCTCCCGCTGCTGCCACTGTAACGGTGCTGCTGCTGCCGCCACTGTAACTGTGCTGCTGCTGCTGCTGCTGCGTCAGTCGCATAGTGTTTAGAGCTGAAGCTCTGCAAGTTAAAGAGTCCCTCTAGCTTTAGAGTGCAGCTAGCTAGCTGCCGCAGCTAGCCAGATAGCTAGCTGGGTGTGCGGCGTCTGCGGCCACTCAGCAGCAGCAGTTGCAGCAGCAGCTGCAGCAGCAGCTGCTGCAGCAGCTGCAGCAGCAAGGACTCGAGACAGAACGTGAGACACAAATTAACAAATGAAACGAAAAAGAAGCAGCTACATGCTGCCGGTGCAGGTAGGAGCCTGGCATAGGCAAGCCTCCTTGGAGGAGTCCGAAAAGCTGCAGACCCAGCAGCAGCAGCAGCAGCAGGACTGGACTGTGCAGCAGCAGCAGCAGCGTGGAACTCACGGGAAACGCCACCCGAGCAGCAGCGCGTCTGCACCTGCTGCTGGGGTTGCACAACAGCAGCAGCAGAATAGAAAGAGCAGCAGCAGCACTCCAGCCGCATGCACAGCGACACAGCCAACAGCAGAAGCACCAAGCAGCCACAGCAGCAGCAGCAGCAGCAGCAGCAGCAGCAGCAGCAGCAGCAACACACTGGTAGTCGTAGAAGACTTCTTCTCCGGGGGGAATGTCTCTGAGTGCTGCAATGCCCACAATGCTGTCGCCCAGCAGCACAGATTCAGCATTGGGTTCGCAGCAGTGGTTGATGTACCTGCAGCCGCAGCAAACAAGCAGCAGCAGCAGCAGCTGCTGCTGCTAGTGCTGCCGCTTTCGAGTCGCTGCTGCTGCAGCGCTGCTCCTGCTCCTGCTGCTGAAGCTCCACCACTAAGAAAGGCACCAGACACAGGAGGGAGGCCGACAGCCGCCCACTGCCACATTCAGCAGCAGCAACAGCAGCAGCAGCAACAGCAGCAGCAGCAGACCTTGCTAAGTTTCCCGTGTCTGTTGCGTCGACGTATCGGGTGCAAAGATTCTCCTCAACAGCAAAGCAGTAGCAGTTGCCGTGCTGCCAGTCATAGCGAGCCTCCCTGCAGCAGCAGCAGCAAACACCCAAACTGGCTCAACCTGCTGCCGCTGCTGCTGCTACTGCAGCAGAGGTCAGGCCTTCCGTTGCTGTATCGGCCCTGCAGAAGGCGCTGCTGGCAGCAGCAGAAACTGGAGTGCAGCAGCCCCATCCACAGAAATACCAGCAGCAGCAGCAGCAACAGCAGCAGCAGCAGCTCACCGCAACTCCGCAAGCTGCGGTGGCGGGTAGCGCTTGTGCTTGGGGTGTACGTACACCTCGCCCGAATACTCCACCAAAGGCATTCCCACAGGCAGCCACTCAGCAGCAAAAACGCCAAAGCTGCAGCAGAGAAACGCACGCAGCAGCAGCTCGAGCTGCAGTTGCTGCTGCTGCTGCTGCTGCTCCGAGTCCATCTGCTGCTGCTGCTGCTGCGGCGGCTCTTCTACCCGGATGCAGGCAGCAACCGGCGAGACCGCGCGGCCACAGCAACACCAGTTGCAGCAGCAGCAGCAGCAGCAGCAGTATCAGCAGCAAGATCGACTCACCCATGCACAGGAGATCGCTTCAGAATTAGACAGCGGCAAGGCAGCGCCAAATGGGCCCCCAAAGCTGCTGGCCACCGGGGGATGCCGGCGCGGAGGAAGTCTGCAGCAGCAGCAACAGCAGCAGCAGCAGCAGCAAAAACAGACGCAGCAGAGATACGCACAATTCTGCTGCAGCAGCAGCAGAATACGGCAGCAGCCACAGCAGCGCCAACCGAACAGCAAGAAACTACAACTGAGCCGAGGCGGCTTGGCTGCTAGAAGTATTCTGCAGCAGGAGCAGCAGCAACAGCAGCAGCAGCAGCAGCAGCAGTCGTACCACCGCGCAAGCGCGCAGACTCAAGGGACTCCTCCTGTATCCTTAGCAGCTGCTGCTGCAAGGGCGAAGGCAAGGCCCCGTCCACCTGCAGTAACAGCAGCAGCAGCAGCAGCAGCAGCAGCAGCAGCAGAGTTAAGCTCAACGAAGCAGCAGCAGCAAATGCGACGCAGCTGCCGGCCGTTAGTGAGGTCTCACCTGCAGCAGAAGGCCCGGGAAGAGCTGCGCCTTGAAGCAGCGGAGCAGCAGCAGCTGCATTTGCTGCTGCTGCTGCTGCTGTTGCTGCTGCTGCTGCTGCCCCGTAGACCGTCCACCGCGGCCCTTGCGACCACCCCTGCGGCCAGCAGCGGGCGCCGCTGCTGCTGCTGCTGCAGCTTCAGGTGCTGCTGCGGCCTCAGCGACAGAAGGCTCTGCTGCTGCTGAGGGAAACAGCCGCAGCACAGAGCAGCAGCTAGGGGAGTAGCGGCGCATTAAGACCACCCTGCCGACTTGCTGCACTGCAACACACGCAGCTGCAGCAGACGCTGCTGCTGCTGCATCTGCTGCTGCTGCTTCTGCTGCTGTGGTAGCAGAGCGCCCTCCCGCAGCTGCTGCGGCAGGCGACAGACGCAGCAGCCGCTCAAACGCCAGCCGCTTCCGGGGAGGCCCCAACTCGTTGCTTGTGCTGCGCCTGTTGCTGCTGCTGCTGCTGCCGCTGCTGCTGCTGCTGCTGCAGCTGTCACTACTCTGCATGCGACATTTTAGCTGCTGCCGCCACCTGCTGCCGAGACAGCGCACGGCGAAGACAGCAAACTGCTCATCTGTCTCGCTGAAGGGAGACCCCACACTGCTGCTCGATCTGCTGCTGCTGCTGCTGCTGTTGCTGCTGCTGCGGTCATGGCTGCCACAGCATGAGCTGCTGCTGCTGCTGTCGTAGGAAATGTGCAGCAGATGATGCATAAGCCACAATGCTGCGTTCTTCTCTTGCTGTGGGGCCTCGGGAAGAAGAACACTAGCGGGGATGTTGCTGCTGCTGCTGCTGCGGTTGCTGCTGGCGCAAAACTGGCAGCGGCTCTCGAGAAGCTGCAGCACAGGAGTTTCTGTCCGCAGCAGCAGCTGCAGCGACTGCAGCAGCTGCAGCCGCATGCAGCTGCCGCGGCCACGCAGCAGCAGCCGACGGGCGCGAGCTGCAGCCACACCATGCAGCTCCTCGCTCAGCAGCGGGGGCTGCTGCTGCCGCTGTTGCTGCTGTTGCTGCTGCTGCTGCTGCGCTTGTGGCGCCGCTGCGGCGTGCGCTACTTCGGCGCCCCACTGGGGCTCACTTTTGACTTGCGCAGGAGCGTGCTGCTGCTTCTCAGCCAGCTGCTGCTGCTGCTGCTGCTGCTGCTGCTGCTGCTGGCAGGGCTCGAATATGTCAAAGAGGCCTCCAGCGTGAGACAGGGAAATAGTGGCGAGGCGTTTTGCTGCTGCTGCTGCTGCGTCTGGCGGCTGCCGCAAGAAGAAGTATCTGTTGCCCCTTTCGCTGAGGCGCAGGTTTTCAGGGGAGTACCAGCTGCTGCTGCTGCTGCTGCTAGTTGCTGCAGCAGCCGCCAGCTCGACAAGCTCCTTTAAAGATGGAGGTGTCGACAGAGCCGCTGCTGCTGCTGCTGCATCTTCTTTGGATGCGTATTCTGCTGCTGCTGCTGCTGTTGCTGCTGCTGCCGTAGCTTCCGCAGCCAACACTTGCGTCGGCGGCGGCTGTCCCTCTACACTTGCACTGGCAGCTGCTGGTGCTGCATTTGCTGCCTCTGCTGCTGCTGCTGCTGTATGTGCTGTTGCTGCTGCTGCTGGGTCTGCAGCTGCTGCTGCTTCCTG
>NW_013545811.1:0-6175 GCF_000499545.2 Eimeria tenella
AGTAAATAGAAGAAATATAGATTTAAACAAAAATTCATAAAAGAGAAGAAAATAAATTTAGTAAACTGAGGACGTACCAGCAGCAGCAGCAGCAGCAAAAAAAGTGCTGCTGCAGCAACACTCTTTTTTGCTGCTGCTGCTGCTGTTGTTGCAAATTCACTCGTTTGCTGCCGCTGCAGCAAAGGAATAAATTGGCAGCGAGATGGCGGGAAGAAAACAAATAAAATAAAAGAAATAAAAAGAAATAAAAGGAAGTAAAAGGAAGTAAAAAAGAAATAAAAGGAAACAAAAAGAAATAAAAAGGAATATAAAATATACTAAAAGAAACATAAAATAAATTAAAAGAAACATAAAATAAACCAAAAGAAATTAAAAAGAAATAAAAAAGGGAGACACAGAGAGATAAATAGTAGAGACAAAAATAGCCAGCAGCAACAAAGAGGCAGCAGCAGCAGCAGCAGCAGAGACGCAAAAAGAGAAGAGCCGCAGACAAATAAGGAGACGAATAGCAGCAGCAAAACCTTTAAGGGCCTAGGGCTAAATGACTCGGACTGTGCTGCACACACGCACTTTGCTGCTGTTGCTGCTGCTGTTGCTGCTGCTGCTGCTGCTGCTGCACTTACTGTTTGCTGCTGAGGAGACCAGGTGCTCGAGCACTGTGGCTAAAGAGGAGATGAAGGCGGGCTCTGTGGGTGGGGCCTCTGCGAAACAGTCCCTGCTGCAGCAGCTGCTGCTGCTGTTGCTGCTGCTGCTGCTGCGGTCAAGGGCCTCCGGGGGGGGCCCCACAGCCGCCACCCCATTTGCTGCTGCACTCATTTTGCTGCGGGCCCCTGGGCAGTGTCTGCTGGGTGTGTGGGTAGGGGCTGCTGCGGGTGCATTTCAAGGGCAGCAGCAGCAGCAGCGGCAGCAGTTGCTGCAGCAGCAGCAGTTGCTGCTGCTGCTGCAGCAGCAGCAGGCGCTGCAGCAGTTCGACGCGGCCGCCTGAGGTGTACGTGGGCACACCGCAGCAGCAACGCCTCCCTTCTGCTGCAGCTCCTCTAAGCTTTAAACTCAAGGCCAGCAGCAGCCAGTTCGCAAAAACGAGTTGCTGCTGCTGCTGCTGCTGCTGCTGCTCCACTCACCCCCCTACGCTCTCTATCCCGTGCACGCCGCAGCGTTTCCCGTTCCCGCCCTCAATGCTGCTGCTGCTGCTGCGCTGCAGCAGCAGCAACCCGCGCTCCTGCACTGCTGCTAATTATTAACCCGAAATAACTTGTTAGGGAAGGCAGCAGGAGCTGCTGAGCCGCCTGTGACCCCTGCGTACACAGACCCGTGCAGCAGCAGCAGCAGCAGCAGCACAGGCAGCAGCAGCACGACCGCACACCCGAGAAGCAGCAGCAACAATCAATCTGCTGCTCGTCCTCATCGGTTTCCAAGCAAAGCAGCTGTTGCAGCAAAAGGAGAAGAATAGACAAGGGGAATGTAGATGCTGCTGCGCCTGCTGCTGCTGCTGCTGCTGCTGCTGCTCCCGCGCAGTACGAGCTCCCGCTGGGGCGGCACAAGCGGCAGCAGCACGAGCAGCAACGGGCGCTGCTGCTGCAGCAACCCTCTTGCTGCTGCAAGAAACACCAAACAAATGAGGCAGCAAAGATAAAAAGATGTGTATATCGAAGGAACGACGGCAATAAAGAACGAGCAGCAGCTGCAGCAGCAGGAGCAGCGGCACCCACCCGTGTTGCCAAGCCGCAACAGGAGCAGCAACTGGTGCTGCTGCTGCTCTGTGCAGCAGCAGCAGCAGCAGCAGCAGCAAGGCCCCCAACTACTTCTTAAAGGTCCCTCCTGCCTTTATAAACCCAATTTCAATTTGTTTTATTGCTGCAGCAGCACGAGTTCAGGGTCTGCGGTGTGCTGCCGCTGGTGTGTCTCGGTGGCTGCGCACCAGACATTGCTGCTGCTGCTGCTGCTGCCTCTGCTGCTGCCGCTGCTGCTGCTGCTGTTATCGTGGCGGTTGCCGCTGCTACATCACCATCGGCTCATTAGGATGTCTTACATGTACTAACGTTCTTTTGGTTCAGGCTGCTGCTGCTGCCGCTGCTGTTGCTGCTGCTGCTGCTGCTGCTACTGCGGCTGCTGCTACTGCGTCTCTGGCTATTCTCTATTCTAGGAACTCTAATAGGGCGTGGGTTTCCTTCTGTGTGCTGCGTTGTGTTAATGCAGCTTCAACTACTGCTGCTGCTGCTGCTGCCGCCGCTGCTGCTGCTGTTGCTGCTGCTGCTGCTGCTGAGTTGCCAGTGCCGTAGCTGCTGTCGGGGTCTGTCTATGAGTCTGTGGGGAAGTGGGAGGCAAACCCTAGCGCAGCGAAAGCTAAACCATAAACCCTAAACCCTAAACCCTAGCGCTTCCTCTCTGCCAACTGCAGCAGCGCCGAGAGCCGGAGGGCTTAGGTTGCTGCTGGCGTTGCGCCAGTGAGGAGGCGTAAACCCTAAACCCTAGACGGCGAAAACCCTAAACCCTAGCTGGGGTAAACCCAAAACCCTAGAGGACGTAAACCCTAAACCCTAGACGCCAAACCCTAGACCCTAGGGGCAACTTTGTGGGCTCTGTTGCTTCGTGGAGTGCTCCATTACCTCTTAAACAGCGCCTAACCTCCAGAGGGTTTAGGGTTTAGGGTTAAGGGTTTGGGGTTTAGGGTTTAGAGGGGCTGACTGGCTGCTGTGGGCGCCAGGGAGCAGCACCGCAGCTCCCAGTGCTGCCAGCGGCTCCTAAACCCCAAACCCTAAGTCCTAAACCCTAAACCCTCGAGGGTGGGGGTGAAGGGAGGCTGGGGCGTCTTTTGCGCTGCATCTGTTGTCTGCTGCTGCTGCACCTGCTGCTGCTATTGCTTCTGCTGCTGCTCCTTTAACTGCTGCTGCCGCTGCTGCTGCTGCTGCTCCTGCTCCTGCTCCTGTTGCTGCTGCTTAGGTTTGCTGCACTGCCGCCTACTGGCCCCAAAGGCCCCTTAATCTCTCTTTGGGTCTTTTTGTTTTCTTATTTCTTTTTGATTTTATTTTTGTTTCAAATTATATCCTAAAGTCCTCTCTTTTTTTCCTTTTTCTTTTTTTTTCTTTTTTGTCTTTTCTTGTCTCCCGTGCTTCTTGCTGCTGCTCCTTTTGCTTCTTCTTCGAGTTTGCTGCTTCTGTGTCTTTTGCCTTTTGCTGCAGCGCTGGAGCCTGGCAGCAGCTCGCTGTGCTGCTGCTGCTGCTGAGGCTGGGAGTCCTGCTGCCACTGTTGCTGCTGCTGCTGCCGCCTTCCCTGCTGCTGCAACTGCCAGTGGCCCCGTTGCTGCTGCCACTGCTGCTGCTTAGGTTCTAAACACTAAGGCAGGCATCAGCAGCAATAGAAGCTACACCAGGAGCAGCAGCAGCAGCAGCAGCAGCGGCAGCAGCTCTCAGCTGCATCGCCGGTCGCCTCCTCCTAAGTGCCTACATCTGCACGTGCTGCTGCTGCAGCTCCTCTTGCTGCTTCTGCTGCAGCTGCTTCTGCCGCTGCTGCTGCCACTTCCGCTGCTGCTGCGTATTATCCTGCTGCTGCTGTCACTGCTGCCGCTGCATGTGCTGCTGCTCGTACTGAAGTCGCTATTGCGGCTGCTGCTGTTGCTCTTGCTGCTGCTGCTGCTTCTGTCTTTAAGAACAATTAACACCATTCCTCAGGGCCTCACACTTCAGCAGCAGAAGAACCGCAGCAGCAACACAGTGCCTCGTCCAACAGCAGCAGCAGCAACAGAGTGCCTCGGCCAGCAGCAGCAGCAGCAACGCTAATAACAGCACCAGCAGCAGAAACGTCAGCAGCAACAGCAGCAGCAGCAGCAGCAGACCTGCGAAGACTGCTTGCGGCGTTTCATATCATCCCACGGACTTTCCTAACTGTGGGCGAACTAGCCAATAGGAGACGCAGCAGCTAGCTATAAAACCTGGAGTTAGCCTGCGGCCCACAGTGCTATCTATCTAGCTAGCTAGCTAGCTAGCTGGCCAGCTAGCAAGATAAATAGTCAGCCGGCTACCCAGCTAGCTAGCTGGCTCGCTGGCTACCTAGCTTGTTAGCTAGCTGGTCAGCCGGCTAGCTAGCTGGCTAGCTAGCTGGCTAGCTAGCTGGCTAGCTAGCTGGCTAGCTAGCTGACTAGCTAGCTGGCTAGCTAGCTGGCTAGCTGGCTGGGCAGCTGACCCCATTCAAACGCGCTGCGCGCTCGGCCTTGGCTTGCCCGCAAACCGACTTCTGGCGAACTGTAGAGCCAGCTGGCTAGCTAGCCATTTGGCTGGCCAGCTGGTTGGCTAGCTGGCTAGCTGGCTGGCTAGCTGGCTACCTGGCTAGCTAGCTATCTGGCTAGCTGGCTGGCTATCTGGCTAGCTAGCTATCTGGCTAGCTGGCTAGCTAGCTGGCTGGCTACATGGCCCGCAGGCTATATGGCTGGCTGTATGGCTGGCTGTGTGGCTAGCTACATGGCTAGCTAGCTGGCTAGCTAGCTAGCTAGCGAGCCGCGCGGCTGGCTAGCGAGCCAGCTAGCTGGTAGGCTTCCAGGCATCGAGCTAGCTAGCTAGCTAGCTGCTCAGCAGCAATAGCAGCAGCGCAAGGCTTAAGCGCTTCCGTTGGGACAGCTCTATCTGCTGACAAGTAGTGGGTACAGCTGCTGCTGCTGCTGCAGCAGCTGTTGCATCTACTGCAGCTGCCTCTGCTGCGAATCCCGTCGCTGCCTCAGCGCCCGCCGCCTCTAACTCGCCAGCCGCCGCAACGGCAGCCGCTTCGGCAGCACCAACAGCAGCAGCCGCAGCAGCAGCAGCAGCAGCAGCAGCTAAGTCTCTTTGACGAGGCCGCAATGCGCAGTTTGGAAGAGAACTGCCATTAGCTGCCGGGCCCTTCTGGACAGCAGCGGCTGCAGCAAACAGCGGAGGCCGCCAATGCCTTCTCTGGGGTCTCTGCGGGGGTCCCAGTGTCGGGTGTGCTGCTGCCGCTGCTGCTGCTGCTGCAGCAGCTGCTGCTGCTGCTGCTGCTGCCAAGGGGGCGAGAAGACCCCCGGAGAAGCTGCTGCTGCTCCCTCCTCCTCGGGACGCATGAAGTCGCACAGCCACAAATCCCGCAAATGGCTCAGCAGCTGCAGCAGCGGCAGCAAAGCGCGGGACTGCAGCAGCGGGGGCTGCAGCACCAACACCAAGTGCGACAGCAAAGCAGCAGTGTCTTTGTCCAGAAGTGCTGCTGCTGCTGCTGCGTTGCCCATGGCCAGCAGCGCGATGGCGTTCGCCTCGGCCAGGTTGCTCTGCGGGTCGCTGCCCATGCCCCACCTCACGCTGCTGCTGCTGCTGCTGCTGCTGCTGCTGCGGGCGCCGCCCGCAGCTGCAGCCATCGACAGCCGGGAGGGCAGGCTGCTGCAGAGGTCGCCCGAGCTCGCCTGAGCAGCAAACTCGATGGCGTCTGCTGCTGCTGCTGCAGCTTTGTGGATTTCGTCCTGCCAGCTGCTTTGGGAGCCAGCCTCTCGCGCTTTTGCTGCTGCTGCTGCTGCTTCTGCGGCAGCCGCAGCAGAAGCAGAGGCAGCCGAGCGAGCAGCAGCAGAAGGCCAGAAGCGCCCTGCTTCTGCGTAGAGGCCGACGGGGCAGTCGCAGGTGCGGTGCAGGCAGTCGTCTGCTGCCGCTGCTGCTGTTGCTGCTGCTGCTGCTGCAGCAACTGCTGCTGCAGGCACTGCTGCCTTCTCTTCAGCAGAAATGCGCAGCGGCGGCGGTGCACTGGCTGGCTCCAGCAGCGGGGAAGGCCTGGGGGGTTCTCTGCTGTGATGTCTGTGTCTTTGTCTGTGTCTGCGCTGCTGCTGCGGCTGCTGCTGCAGCTGCTGCTGCAGCTGCTGCAGCACGTACCTCTTGTGCTTCTCCTGGAGGCGCTGGTGCTGCAGCAGGACGGCGCCCTTCGCCTTGAGCTGCTGCAGCTGGGGGTCCCGCGCGCTCGCCGCTGCCTGCTGCTGCTGCTGCTGCTGCAGCAGCAAAGCTGGCAGCAACTTAACCACTTGCCCGTCGCAGCTAATTCCCAAACCCCCCCAGCAGCCCCCGCAGCTGGGGCAGCGGGGACGGCCGGGCAAAGGAGTCCACAGCATCTCGGGGCCCAGCGGGGCGTACAGCTGCTGCCACTCTTCTATCCTCACCTCCTGCTGCTGCTGCTGCTGCTGCTGCTGGGGGTGCTG
>NW_013545812.1:0-5428 GCF_000499545.2 Eimeria tenella
TGCTGCAGGGCGACCTCACCCAGCCGGTACCTCGCGCCCTGCTGCTTCGCCACTTTTATACTTTCTGCAATTCTTTCGAAGTTCCCCTCGAAGTCCAGGGCCCACTGGTTCAAGCTGCATGCGCAGATTCTAATTATGCCCTCCGACTGCAGCGCGGGGGCCCCCGGGGGGCCCCCCGGGAGGGCCCCATAGGGGGGCCCCCGGGGGGCCCCCGCGGGGGCCCCCTGGAGGGCCCCCAGGGGGGCCCCCACGCCTACGGACCCAGGCGCCCCCCGGGGCCCCTCTTTGCCGTCGGGGGGCCCCGAGAAGGCGCCGTCGATGGCCCGGCAGGGGCTGGGGGGCCCCCCGAGTTCAGTGGGCGCCATGGGGTTGGCTGGTGCTGAGGCGGCGGCGGGGCGGCCCCTGGGCTAAATTGGCGAAGACAGAGAGAGAAAAAGGTGGAAACAAATGGAAAGTGGAGTTAAATTCAATAAGGAACTTCTTGGAATGGAAAAAGACCGCAGTCGAGGCGCGATCGCCTGCTAGTCTGCACAACGCCTGACGGGTCTTTCGCTGGAAGTTGAACTAGTAAAATCCGAGGGAATATTGAGGGAAACTGAAGATAATAAAGGGGAAATACGCGAGGAAAAGCAAATTTAGTCTAGTTTGAGCTTTTGAGCTCCTGAAAATTGTATTTAATTGGCGAGTTGAGATATGTAAAATGGCTTCGGCGGTCAGGCTCTGCGGAGCATGGAGTGTATGTACAGCCCGGCGAGTGTCTTGCGACATTCGCGCATTTCCGCAGCTTTTGCCGCCAAAAGAGTTTTAAAATAAATTAAAAGTAATTTTAAAGGTTCAATTCTCCGATATTTGGCTTAGAGCGGGGCAATTTAGAGCTCAAAGGCGCCCCCTGCCACGCCGCCAAGGCTCCGATTCAGGGATAGCCTTTGGCTCCAGTCCGGGTTTCTCGCCCTTTCTTTCCTTTTTAGACACTTTATTTCCAATTAAATTAAATTAAAAAGCCCCAAATTAATTTATTTCAGAGGAATTAATGCATGCACGCACGCACGCTGCGTTCGCCGCGGCGCAGAGAGTCGCCTCTTCCTTACACCTTTTGCAGTGCAGCAAAAAGGCCATTTCCCTTTCTTTTTATTTAATTGAAAACATTCAAATTAATAAAAATTGATTTGTTTGTTTAAAAGATCTTTTCTTTTATTCTTTTCTTTTATTCTTTTCTTCATTTGCCTCCAGCATACTCTGAAATGCTTATTTTCATTTATTTTATTTCCCTCTTGTCTCATACATTCGCGAGTTCTGCTGCAGCACAACTCCACCTAGCCTTCGGGCCCCCAGCGGAGCTCTAAACCCTAAACCCTAAACCCTAAACCCTAAACCCTAAACCCTAAAGACCGAAATGATAACGCTGAGTTGGAGCCCAAGGCGAGGCTTCGAGCCCAAATTAAAAGCGCCCTCGCTGGCCCGAAAGCCCGCGAGCAACCCCAAGCCCTAGCCCCAAACCCTAAACCCTAAACCCTAAACCCTAAACCCTAGAGAGCTGTGACAACAAGGTTGTGGCCGTAGCGAGGAGTCCCCATTGACGGCCCTTGTCTCCATTCATTTGTTTCCGGATTATAAAAACAAGTGCTGCTCAACACTTCGCCGTCCTGGCCCCCCGTCACCTGACAACGCAAACCCTAAACCCTAAACCCTAAACCCTAGACCCTCGATACCAGCATAGAATCTTTGACAAAAACCGCGGCGAAGTCCATCCTGGGCCCCGGCATGGAAGCTCCCCCCTCCTCCCCCACCGCCCGCCGCCAAACCCTAAACCCTAAACCCTAAACCCTAAACCCTAAACCCTCGATACCAGGATGGAGTCTTTCACGAAAACCGCCGCGGAGTCCATCCGGGGCCCCGGCATGGGGGCCAAAAAGGCCCACTGGCCTCCTTCAGGGTTTAGGACTTCGAGGGAGTTGTGGATTTGGTGGTCTGCATTAATCCCCCCCATTGCGTAGAGGTGGTTTGCGCTGGAGACTGCGCAGCCCGCGCTCCGCACCTGCGCCAAACCCTAAACCCTAAACCCTAAACCCTAAACCCTAGACCGGGGGCCCGGGGGCTGGGCGCTGCCCGCAAACCCTGGAGGCTGCGGGGTGGGCAGTGGGCGGGCAGTTGGGAGCTGCGGTGGGAGGGGGGCTGGAAAGGGGGACGGGGGACTCAAACCCTAAACCCTAAACCCTAAACCCTAAACCCTGCTTGCAGTTGCTGAGTGGCAGCTGGAGCTGCGAGTCCCCCGCAGCAGCTGCAGCGCCCACGGGCGACCACGAGGGCCTGGCGCTTGTCGCCTACAGTCAGCGCTTAGGGCTTAGGGTTTAGGGTTTAGGGTTTAGGGTTTAGGGTTTGCATGCCTCGATCATGGGACACGCGAGGGGCTGCCACTTGTCCATGCGGGGTTCGTACACCTCAGCGGTGCGAAGTCTCTCTCCTTTTGTGCCTCCCAAAACCACCAAAGTGTCTCCTGAATGAAAAAAGTAAAAATAAATAAATAAAAATAAATTAAAATAAATAAATAATAAAATAAATTTACTTCATCTTATTTAATTTCCATCTCGTGCCAAACACTCCCTATTTGCTGCCTCTTCCCGCTGCTCCACACCAGCTCATCTGCTGCAGCAGCAAAAGAAGCAAAAGCCCAGCAGCAGCAGCAGCAGCAGCAGCAGCAGGAAGGCGAAACCGCTGAAAACTGCAGCAAAAGAAGCGGAAAAAGGGGAAAAAGAAAAGGGGAGAAAGCGTGGATTAGAAAGGGAGAAAAAGGGGAAAAAAGATTCAAAAAAGACTCCAAAAAGATTAAAAGAATTAAAAATAAATTAAAATGACTCGCCGTGAGTGCAGCACATCGCGCTGGACCTGGGGGCGAGCAGCGGCGCTGCATGCATCCAGTGTTTGATTCGGGTGTCTATACACTCCACAGACGCTAAAATAGAGTTTCCGTCAAAACCCCCAATCACAAAAATTCTTTTTTCCAAATTTGCTGCGCATGCATTTCTGCGGGGAATTAATAAAGGACTTCCGGGGAGCCAGAGACTGAGGAGTGCGTCGTAAACCTCCACGTCGCACAGCGCCTGCGCAAACCCTAAACCCTAAACCCTAAACCCTAAACCCTAAACCCTAGCCAACCCTAAACCCTAACAACCAGCTGCGCATGCATTTCTGCGGGGAATTAATAAAGGACTTCCGGGGAGCCAGAGACTGAGGAGTGCGTCGTAAACCTCCACGTCGCACAGCGCCTGCGCAAACCCTAAACCCTAAACCCTAAACCCTAAACCCTAAACCCTAGCCAACCCTAAACCCTAACAACCAGCTGCGCATGCATTTCTGCGGGGAATTAATAAAGGACTTCCGGGGAGCCAGAGACTGAGGAGTGCGTCGTAAACCTCCACGTCGCACAGCGCCTGCGCAAACCCTAAACCCTAAACCCTAAACCCTAAACCCTAAACCCTAGCCAACCCTAAACCCTAACAACCAGCTGCGCATGCATTTCTGCGGGGAATTAATAAAGGACTTCCGGGGAGCCAGAGACTGAGGAGTGCGTCGTAAACCTCCACGTCGCACAGCGCCTGCGCAAACCCTAAACCCTAAACCCTAAACCCTAAACCCTAAACCCTAGCCAACCCTAAACCCTAACAACCAGCTGCGCATGCATTTCTGCGGGGAATTAATAAAGGACTTCCGGGGAGCCAGAGACTGAGGAGTGCGTCGTAAACCTCCACGTCGCACAGCGCCTGCGCAAACCCTAAACCCTAAACCCTAAACCCTAAACCCTAAACCCTAGCCAACCCTAAACCCTAACAACCAGCTGCGCATGCATTTCTGCGGGGAATTAATAAAGGACTTCCGGGGAGCCAGAGACTGAGGAGTGCGTCGTAAACCTCCACGTCGCACAGCGCCTGCGCAAACCCTAAACCCTAAACCCTAAACCATAAACCCTAATGCCTACTTTACTGAAAGCTAGACGCTCATCTGTGAAGTCTTGACTCTATTTCCAAGAAAAGAGAGTGACTTTGCAAACCCTAAACCCTAAACCCTAAACCCTAAATCATAATCCCTCAAACGAAGACTCTATACTAGAGCTAGAAAACAACAAACTTTGGTTCCTACACCCTGTAGCAAATTCTGAACCTTAAACCCTAAACCCTAAACCCTAAACCCTATATTCCAAACATAAGATAGAGCCAACCCTCAGCCCTCCTAGCCCCAACAACGCTGGACCCCCCAAGCCCAAACCCCAAACCCTAAACCCTAACCCCCCAAGATTAAACCCTGAACCCTAAACCCTAAACCCTAAACCCTAACCCGAAACCCCAAGCCATATCCCCCAAACCCTAAACCCCGAACCGTGGCCCCCAACCTCCCGCCCGCAACCCCCAAGCCGCAAGCCCCAAACCCTAAACCCTAAACCCTCGGCCCTGACTTTGTAGTCGATGTTTTGTCCGCCGCAGACGTAGATTTTGTTGTGTGCTGCTGCAGCAGCAGCATACGCTCTTTCAGTGTTTAGAGGGGGCCCGGGCCTCCACTTGAGTTTTTGGAAATCCAATACTTCAAAAGAATTTAAATGATTAATTCCATCATTTCCTCCAATTGCAAAAGTTAAAGGAAAAGGAAAAAAAGAAACTCCAAAAAAAGAGGACTCCACACTCAACAAGTCGCTCTCCACGCTGTCTCTGAACACCCACAAACCCTAAACCCTAAACCCTAAACCCTAAACCCTGGGGGCTGGAGATGAGTGGAAATTGAGAAAAAACAAAAAGAAAAAGAAAATAAAAAGTCAAAGAGGCCCCACAAGAAATAAAATAAAAAAAGAAAAACCCCAAAGACAAACAGCAGCGAGTTCTCTGCCCCAGCGAATATATCAGGGTTTAGGGTTTAGGGTTTGGGGTTTAGGGTTTGGAGTTAGCAAGAGGCAAAGAAAACGGCCGGCAGCCAAAAATGCCGCAAATGCTGAAGAGTAAAAATAAAAAAACAGAAAAATAAAAAACAAAAACAAAAACGAAGATAAAAACAAAAATAAAAATAAAAGAACAAATTAAAAGAGAAATTAAGAAACAAAAAAGAAAACCAGAAAAATAAAATCAGAAAAATAAAAACAGAAAAAGAAACAAAAGCAAACCAAACCCAAACAAAAAAGCAAAACAAAACAACCAAACCAAATAAACCAACCAAACAACCAACCAAATTAAACAAATTAAACAATTAAACAAATTAAACAATTAAATAAATAGACAAATAAGACAAATAAGCAAACAGTTAATAAATAAACAAAAAATAAACAAATAAGCAAGCAAATAAAGCAAACAAACAAAATGAACAAACAAACAAACAAACAAAATAAACAAATAATAAATAAATAATAAATAAATAATAAATAATAAATAATAAATAAATAATAAATAAT
>NW_013545813.1:0-5629 GCF_000499545.2 Eimeria tenella
TGCTGCTGCTGCTGCTGCTGCTGCTGGTGCTGCTGCTGCTGCTGTTGCATGCGTTGCTGCTGCTGCTGCTGCAGCACAGACGGCCGCAGCCTCAGGGGCTGGGGCCGCTGCTGCCACACCGTCTTCTGTGGGAGCTCTTCATCCATTGCTGCCGCTGCTGCTGCTGGCGCTGCTGCTGCTGCGAGGCCGCGCCGTTGTTAGCTTGCACGTGCTGCAGCTGCCACACTGCTGCTGCTGCTGCTGCTGCTGCCTGCCGCAGTGGGCCCCCTCAGAGGCTGCCCTTGCGGCTGTCTCGGCAGCAGCCAGGCCCTGCGGTGTACGTACACCTCGCAGGGTTTGCAGACCTGGGCTTTTCCGTGCTCCCAGAAAAGTAGGTAGGAGGCCTCGCAGCAAACGCAGCAGTTGCTGCTGCTGTTGCTGCTGCAGCAGCTGAGTGCATGCGCGCTGCTGCTGCTGCTGCTGCTGCGGGGTCGTTCGCTGCTCGCGCATGCAGTCGCCAGCCGGCTACTGCTGCTGCAGCAACGAGTCAGGAAGCCAAAGTTCCTATAAGAGGCGGCGGCAGCATATTTGGGGGATGGGCGCAAAGGCGCAGCTGGCAGCTCTGCTGCTGCTGTTGCTGCATGCGGCGGCAGCAGCAGCAGAAGCTTCTGCAGCAGCACTGCTCTCCCGTCGCCCCGGCGCTGCTGCTTGTCCTGGAGCCCCCAGTTTACAAATCGAATATACAATGAAAATGAAGCTGCTTTAGCTCCTTTGAGGGGTGCCGCATGCACAGACGCCACTGGCTCGGCCCGATTCCTGCTGCTGCAGCACAACAACCCCACCCCTCAGCAGCAGCAGCAGCAGCAGCAGCAGCAGCAGCGAGCGCCCACCAGTAGGGCCCAGCACTCTCAGCGCTGCAGCTGCTTTTAAGGGCTCTGCTGCCTCGGTGGCGTTCTGCGCGTCAGCGAGTGAAAACTTGCTGAGGCGGGGCTGGTGTGGGGCAGGCTTCCAGCTGCTGCTGCTGCTAATGTTGCTGCTGCTGCTGCTAATGTTGCTGCTGCTGCAAACTGCTGCTGTAGTGCCCTCACACAGCGGCCCAAGCAGCCCGAAAGCTAGCCTGCTACGGGGCCCCCCTGCTAAGGGCTGATGCCCACGCTGCCAAGCAGCAACTGCAGGTGGAAGGCCCCCAGGGCCCTTAATGCAGCAACGGCAGCAGCAGCAGCAGCAGCAGCAACTCTATCTACTGATTCTGTGGTGACGCTGCAGCGCGAATTCCTTGAAGGGCGTGCACTGCCGTCTCAGCTAGCCGTCGCATCCGATTCTGTAGCTAGCTAGCTAGTTAGCTGCTGCGTCTTTTGCTAGCTAGCTAGCTAGCTGGCTAGCTAGCTAGCTAGCTAGCCAGCTAGCTGGCTCGCTCGCTAGCTAGCTAGCTAGCTGTTGCTGCCCCGCCCCGCAGAGGCACTGGAGCCCAGAGCCACTTATCACATTAGCGTGTAGCCTAAGCCAATACGCTCCTCAGTAAGTTGCTGCCTGAAGTGAGTACTAGGGTTTAGGGTTTAGGGTTTAGGGTTTGGGTCCTGATGGTGTGTTTGGCAAACGGAGTAACTTAGCGGTCATGTCCGCTTGGCGGCTTGCTGCCCTCAGATCTACTGTTGCTGCTGCTGTTGCTGCTGCTGCTGCCGCAAACAGGCGCGGGTGGCTTCGCACATGGAGGCTGCAGCAACACTTGCTGCAGCGGCTCGGCCAAAAACAAGTTGCTTCAAATGGCTAGCTAGTCAGCCAGCCCCTGGCTAGCTCTAGCTAGTCGGCTAAGCAGCTAGCTACGCGGGCAGCAACGCCATTGGCTAGCTAGCTAGCTAGCTAGCTAGCTAGTGCAGCCACCTGGCCAGCTAGCTATCTGGCTGGCTAGCTACCTAGCCAGCTAGCTAGCTGGCTGGCTAGCTACCTAGCCAGCTAGCTATCTGGCTGGCTAGCTACCTAGCCAGCTAGTTAGCTAGCTGGCTAGCTAGCTGGCTGGCTAGCTAGCTGGCTAGCTAGCTGGTTAGGCAAGGAGTTCCTCGAGCCCCTCGGCGTCGGCGAAAGGGGTGCCGCCGAGGGCCCTGCGCTGCAGCTGCAGCCGGAGTTGTTTAGTCTTCTTATCGCCGTGGCTTTTCTTGCTGCTGCTGCTGCTCTCCTCCTCCTCTTCCTCTTCTTCCTCTTCCTCCTCCTCTTCTGCTGCTGTTGCTGCTGCTGCGTCGCTGTCCTCGCCAGAGTCCGAGGCCTCAGCAAAAGAGTCTTCAGAATCTCCCAGACTTTCTTCGTCGCTTTCGCCGCCCCCGAGCTCGCGGGCCTGCTGCGCCAGGAACGCGTCCACCTGCGCAGGCGTAGCCCGCAGCAGCAGCAGCAACAGCAGCAGCAATGCAGCAGCAGCAGCAGCAGCAGCAGCGAAAGCGGCGCCCATACAGCGGCAGAAAGAGGGGCGCACACGCCTCAGAAACAGGAGCAACAGCAGCACCCACACAGCAGCAGCAGCGGCAGTGCCCATGCAGCAGAAGTAGCACACGCAGCGGGACCAGGCTAGCAGCAGCAGCAGCAACAGCAGCCGCAGTGGCAGCAACTGCTCCGCAGATTTGTGGAAGTCACGGGGGCAGCAACGCGCGCCGCAGCAGCAAAGCGGCACTTGCATATGAGCAAGCCTTGTGTGAAGCACGCACTCGAGCAGCTGCCGTAACAGCAGCAGCACAAACTGCAGCAGCAGCAGCAGCAGCAGCAGCAGCGTGCTTCCCACCTCGTCGTCGCTGAAGGCTTCGTCGTCTTCCACATCCTCTGCCGAGGCCTCCGCGTCGCTGTCGCTTCCGCCTTCCTCGTCAGCTGCAGAAGCAGCACGGCGCCGTTTGTGCTGCAGCTGCCCAGCAGCAACTACGCGGTCCTGCGCACAGCAGCAACAGCAGCAGCAGCAAGGCGGCAAGAGTATTTTCCCCGAAGCCTCATCCAGGAGGCTGCGGTTCACGAAGACGCGGCAGCAGCAGCAGCAGCGGCAGCAGTGCATGCAGCAGCAGTAGCAAACGTAGCAGCAGCAGACAGCATCACAGCAGTGGCAGCAGCAGCAGCAACAGCAGCAAACAGCAGCAGCTGCTGCCTACAAGGAAGTACTGCCGGATAAATTCCCTCTCTGGATCAGCTTCGTGGCGTTGCCAGTAGCGGGTAGAGTTTAGAGAGATGCGGTGGTCTTCTTGCTGCTGCTGCTGCTCCTCGTGCTGCTGCTTCTGGTGCCGCCGCTTCTGCTGCTGCTGCTTTTGCTGCTGCTGCGGGGCCTTGTAGGCCAAGTCGTCGAGGACTCCTGAGTTTGTGACGGAGCGCAGCGTCTGCACAATTGCTGCCTCATCAACTGCAGTCGGGTCTAAATCCCCGTTGCTGCTGCTGCTGCTGCTGCCCGCTTTGCTGCTGTAAGCAGCAACAAGCTTCGCAGCAGAAGAAGCCACCCGCGGGTGGTAGCTTGCTGCGCAGGCCAGCACTTCCCATAGCCGCGTCTCCGCCGCCTGAAAGTAGTAAAAACAAGACATAATCCACTGCTGCTGCTGCTGCTATGGTGCGGCTGCCGCTGTTGCGGCTATCGCTGCTGCTGCTGCTGCTGCTGTACGGCAGGACAAATGCAGGCTGCATGGAACGGAAAACGAAAAAGCTATTGCCTCAAAGATATGGAAGAGAAACAGCAGCACAGCAGAAAAAAGAGGAATCAGAAGCAAAAGCAAACAGCAGCAGCAGCCCTCTTGCTGCCCCCTGAGTACGTACTCGCGTGAAGCGGGGGTCTCTCTTTTCGGGTGTATAGACACAAGGAGCCTCGGCTCCTGCTGCTGCTGCTGCTGTTTCGTCTTGAGGCTGGGAAGCCTCGAGAGAGTCGTCGTCGTCTGGGGCATCCTGCAGCAGCAGCAGCAGCAGCAGCAGGAGCAGCAGCAACAAAATTGTTCACGTTCGAGCCGCTGGGAGGGAAGCAGGCGTTCGCCTCCTAGCTGCTGCTGCTGCTGCTGCACATCACTGCTGCTGCTCAACTCACTGCCACGATCTCGTCCGTTTGCTGCAGCTGCGCCTCCCCCTGAGACAGCAGCAGCCTGAGCTGCGGGTGCTGCTGCAGCACTCCCTGCACAATCTGCAAAGAAGCTGCTGCCAGTCCAGGCGTAGCGTAGAAGAGGCTAGTCTGCAGCGACACCCGCAGCAGCAGCAGCAGCCGCAGTGCTGCTCCGGCCGTCCTTCACTTGCAGTTACTACGGCTGCTGCTACAGCTGCTGCTGCTGCTGCTGCTGATGCTGCGAGTGTTGCCGCGGTGCAGCAAAGTTCAGTTGCCTGCCCTCACCTGCAAGAGCCTCTTGATGAGTGCTGCCTTGCGCGAGTCGTTGGTGTCCTGCAGCAGCAGCCGCAGCAGCAGCAGCAGCAGACCGCCGCGGCTGCTGGAGTGCAAACCTGCATGCTGCGGCTGCAGCTGTTCGTACACCACACGAGAAAGACGGTCTGGGCTGTGGCTGCGAAGCAACAAACAGCAGCAGACGCAGCATCCAACGATGCGTCAGGCCACGCAGCAGCAGCAGAAACAGCAGCAGCAGCAGCAGCAGCAGCGGAGGAGCAGCAGAAGCAGCAGTGGACCCCAAGACTACATATGCAACAGAGAGTCATTGTCGGCAGCTCTGTATGTAGCTGCACGCGAAGCCTGGGATCAAATAGTGACCAGCGGCAGCAGCAACAGCAGAGCAGCAGCAGCAGGAGCAGCAGCAGCAACAGCAGCTGACTGGTAGAGGGAACTGAGACAGTGGAGGATGCGGAGAGCCAAAATCCGAGAAGCAGCACAAGGAAGGCTGTGCGAAAGCGTGAAGAGGACCTCGGAGAGCTGGTCAAAGGTGCCTCGCTGCTGCTGCTGCTGCTGCTGCTGCTGCTTGTGGCTCTTCACCGGCGCCTGCAGCAGCAGCGTGGCTGCTGCTTCAGGAGACACGTAGGGAAGAGCCCGCAGCAGCCCCGACAGCAGCACCCGCACAAGCCTGTTGCAGCAGGAAGCAAGATACAAGGGAGGCAGCACAGCCAGCTGCTTCTTGAGAGCTGCATTTGCTGCTTCGCCTTCGTCGCCACCTGCTGCTGCTGCTGCTGCTGCTGCTTTTCTGGGCCCCAGGGCTTGCTGCAGCACAGGCTGTAGAGACACCCCAAATTCCGCAAGCCGCTGGAAGACTGTCAAGTAGCTGCTCACCAGCCGCGCCACAGCAGCTCCGTCTCCCCTGTAGCAGCAGCAGACTCAACAGCAGCAGCAGCAGCTTCAACAACAGCAGCAGCTCGCGCAGCGGCAGCAGCTTCAACAACAGCAACTCGGAGCACCCTCCTCCGCTGCAGCTTTTGCAGCTACAGCAGCGGTGGCAAAAGCGAAAAAGGCGCCAGCTGGAGCAGCAGCAGCAGCAATGGCAGGAGCAGCTCTCTATTTTCCAGCAGCATTTGCAGCTGCAGCAGCAGCGACCGCAGCAACTGCAGCAGCAGCGCCTCACTCAGTGAAGAGAAGTTCTGAAAGGAAAAGGAGTCCTCGGTAGACGGCCTGCAGCCCAGCAGCAAACTTTGGGGGCAGCAGCAGATCGTAAGCGCGAGCTGCTGCTTCGACTTTCCGTTGCTTATCACTGCTGCTGCTGCTGCTGCTTTTCTG
>NW_013545814.1:0-5645 GCF_000499545.2 Eimeria tenella
AAGAAGCAACCCCACTGCCAACTGCAGCAGCAACACCACCCAACACGAGGGGCCCCTCAGGCAAGAGAGGGGGCCCCGCAGCAGCAAGAGCAGCAGCTGCTGCAGGGAGGCCCCGTGCAGCAGCTGCAGCATCAGCAGCTGCAGCAGCGCCGCGAGCCTCTGCAGCGGGCCCAGCAACTTCAGCGGCAGCTTCAACAGCAACAGGCGCAGCAGCAGCAGCAGCAGCAGCAGCACTCTCCGCAGCAGCCGCAGCAGCTGCAGCAGCTGCAGCAGCAGCTGCTGCACCGCGGGCCGGCCTCTCGTACAGTCTCTCAATCTCCGTCTCAGTTGAAGTCCTTCCAAAGGGGGAGTGGTTTGCTGCTGCAGGGCTCACGAGGCGCGTGCTGCTGCAGTAGCGCAGCAGCGCACCCCCGCTGCTGCTGCTGCCGCCGCTGCTGCTGCTGCCGCTGCTGCTGCTGCCGCCGCTGCTGTTGCTGCCGCTGCTGCTGCTGACGTTGCTGCTGCTGCTGCTCAGGTCGTGGAACACAGAAGCTGAAGACACACTCATTGGGCTGCCAGCAGCAGCAGAAAGGAAGCAGCAGCTTTCGGGGCTTCCGCGCAGGCTGTCTATCTGCTGCGCGTGAAATTGCTGCTGCTGCTGCTGCAGTTGTTGCAGCTGCCGCTCCAGCTGCTGGAGCTGCTGGAGCTGCTGGAGCTGCTGGAGCTGGAGCTGCTGCAGCTGCTCTTGCTGCAGCTGCTGCAGCTGCTCTTGCCGCGGCTGCTGCAGCTGCCCTTGCTGCAGCTGCTGCAGCTGCTCTTGCTGCAGCTGATGCAGCTGCTGTTGCTGCAGCTGCAGCTCTTGCTGCTGCAGCACCTGCGGCCCCAGGAATGCCAGAGGTTGCTGACTCTCCTCCAGAGTGCCAGCAGCAGCAGCAGCAGCTAACGGCACTCTGCCCGCTGTAGGCACTGCAGGCATCCAGCAGCTGGCAGACTCGTAGCTGCTGTTGCTGCTGCTGCTGCTGCTGCTGCTGCTGTTGCTGCCGCTCCCGCCGCCGGCCATGCTGCTGCTGCCACTGAGACTGCCGCTGCTGCAGAGGTTGTTCTGTCTGCCGCTGCTGTTCTGAGTGCTGCTGCTGTCTGCCGCTGCTGTTCTGAGTGCTGCTGCTGCTGTTGCTCCTGTTGATGCTGCCGCTGCTGCTGTTGCTCCTGTTGATGCTGCTGCTGCTGCTGCTGTTGCTCCTGGTGATGCTGCTGCTGCTGCTGCTGCAGCTGTCTTCAAAGCCACTGCGGCAGTCCTCAGTCGCGTCGCCAATGCATGCAGCTGCGGCTGAGGAGTTGCTCGTACCCCCTTGCTGCTGCTGCTGCTGCTGCATCTGCCGGAGCCGCTGCTGCTGCCGCTGCTGCTGCTGCTGCCGCTGCTGCTGCTGCTACTGCTGCGCCTTCTGCCCCGCTGCTGCTGCTGCTGCTGCTGCTGCTTCTGTCTCTCGTGATGCAGCTGCAGCAAGGACTTTCCCGCTGTGTTGCTGCTGCTGCTGCTGCGTCAGCCCATAAGGTTGTTTGTTTTCGGCAAAGACACCCGAGGGGTGGCTCAGTGTTGGCGGGAGCTGCCGTGCTGCTGCTGCTGCTGCTGCTCCTGCTGCCGCGCAGGCAGCTGCTTCTGCTGCAGTTGCTGCTGCGGGCGCCGCCGGTTTGTCTTTTGGCTTTTGCTGCTGCTTCTTCCAACCCAAATTGTCAATTTAAATTGATTAAAAGTGGCAAGAATGAGCGCGGCCCCCCGCGTTGCTGCTGCTGCTGCTGCTGCTGCTGCTGCTGCTGCTGGTCTCGAAAAGGTGCAGCAGGCAGCGGCAGGCGGGGGTCCTCGGAGTGTACGTACACCTGAGCAGGCCCGCAAGCTGCTGCTGCAAATGCCATAATAGAATTGTTAATCATAAAACATTTAATTTATTTTTGATTAAACAAAAAGGGGAATTTGGGGGCTCTGGAGTGGCCTGGGGGCTGCACTCGAGGCCAGCAGCAGCAGCAGCGGCAGCAGCAGCAACACTGCAGCGAGCTGAGCCTTCTGCTGCAAAGAGGAAGCTCGGAAAACTAATTGCTGCTGCTGCTGCTGCCGCTGCTGCCGCTGCTGCTGCTGCTTAAAAAGGATGTTGCTGCTGTTAAAAAGGAAGGAGGAACGAAGCGTGTCTGCTGCACCACTGGTCCTCGGCCAAGGCTGGGAAAGTCTTTACTGCTTGTCTTTAATTTGTTTTTAATTTCAAAGTTTTATTATTTTAACTTTATTTAAAAGATTAATCTGCAAAGAAAACTGCTGCTGCAGCAGCAAGGGGCAGAACGCCCGCTGCCGCGCGCCGCGATGGACCACTGGTGCAAGAGTGGCTGCTGCAGTCCAGCAACAGCTGCTGCGCTGCTCTCAGTAGCAGCAACAAGCCGCAGCAAACACTTTAATTCCATTTCAAATTAATAATTTAATTTAAATTAAAAAATATAAACTTTAATAAACTTTAAATTCCGCAGTTCGCTTTCGTGGCTGTCTTAAGTGTACATACAGGTTCGGTTACCCGCGACCTCCGAGACAAGTTTGGCCTTATTCCTCCATGCAGAAGTTTAAAAGCTTAAATATTATTTTAAATACATTTTTAATTTAAAATTAATATTTATTTCTTTTCTTTTGAACTCTTTGCTGCTGCTAATTCGCGCGCGCGCCGGCTCTGCGGGCTGGCTGCAGCAGCAGCACGCAACTTGCTGCTCCCGAGACTGCAGCAGCTGAACTTGAATTTCCGAAACTTGAACTTGTAACAAAAACAAACATAAAAATAATACTTTTTAAAAACTGACTGCAGCTTTTTTGTTTCAACTGGAGCTGAACTAGCGGCGAGTTGGAGGCCACTGGGAGTCTCGAGTGTCTGTACATCTCTTGAGAAGAGAATTGGAATTTCGCGATTTGTCAAATGCTCCTCAAAAACAAAGAGCCAATTAAATTAAATCTTTAAAATTAAAATACTTTTCTCTTTTTAATTAATAAATTCTTCAAAATAGAAGACTTTTCTCCTTTTACCGCGGAGTCCCACGCCCACATCGCCACATAAAGCTGAAAATAATTCGAATAAATTTAAAAATGGCTTTTTTGAAATAAAGAAAGGTTGAATTTTAGTTTTTAGATAAGTATTGAAGAAACACGAAACTCCATTTTCCAATTGGCTGCAGAAAATGTAGAATTCGGATTTTGTAATTTTCAGATTAATTAGAAATAAATTTGTTTGTAGTTTTAATTAAAAGTAAAATACTAAGTGATTCAAACAGAATAATAGAATCTGAGCTTTTTATGATTTCTGATTTCAAAGTTCAGTCAAAAATTGTGAATTCAATTTTTCAGCAAAGTGCTGAAAGTTGAATTTTAATTTCATCTCAAATTGAATTTTAAATATTTCGAAAATGTTGAATTTGAATTTCAGGCAATTATTCAAAAAGTTGAATTCCAGATTTTAATTGAATCTTGAAAAGTTGAATTCCAGTTTCAATTAATTTATAATTAATTGTTTTGATTCTCGAATTAAACTTTCATTTTATTTCATAAAATGCAGAATTAAAATTCAGAATTGAATTTTAAAAAATTCAAATTCAGATTTGCCGCGAAATGCAGAAAAGTTGAATTCAAGTGCCGAATCTGAATTTTTGAAACAGCAGCAAAATTGAAGTTAAAAACGAAATTTTCGCGTCAAAAAGATTCAAAATTGCAAATAAATGAAAAATTTATTTTATTAATTTCAAAACGCTTTCTAAATAATCTAAAAACCGAAAAAATCCGAAAAATTCAAAAACCCGAAAAGTTGAATTTGAACGCAACCGCCCCCGCGCACTCGGGTGTCTGTACACCCGAGCTGCAGCAGTGAGTGAAACGAAAGTGGAATTTTTTGCTTTTGGAAATTTGAAATAAAACTATTTTTTTAATTCAGAAAAATATCCACAAAAGCTCGTTAAAATGCATTTCGAAACAGAGAAACAGCAGAAATCTTTGTGCAACAAAAAGGTAAAATTTCTGGTTCTTTCCGTAGCCGCGCAGCAGCAGCAGCAGCGTAGCAGTAGCAGCAAAGCCAGCTAGCTGCCACCGCTAGCTAGCTATCACCGCTAGCTAGCTGCAGCCGCTAGCTAGCCGCCGTAGCTAGCTACCCGCTAGCGCTAGCTGGTTACGCAGCTAGCTAGCGATGGCAGCTAGCTAGCGGCACAGCTAGCTGGCAGCAGCAGCTAGCCGGCTGCCACCGCAAGCTAGCTGCCAGCTAGCTGCCAGCTAGCTGCAGGGAAGGCCCCCTTTTGCTGCAGCTTGGGGGCCCTTTCCGTGGGCCCCAACTAGCTGCTGACTTCACTGATAAGTTAATTAATTCTTTAATTCCATTCATTTTAAATTCATTTAATTTTGATTCATTTGTTTCGTTTTATTTCACTTTTTAATCTTCTTAGCTAGCTAGCCTGGGGGCTGCTGCCTCGCTAGCTAGCTACAAGGCGTGGCCTAGCTAGCCACAAAGCCCAGGCTAGCTAGCTACGAAGACTGGCCTAGCTAGCTATAAATCCTGGCCCAGCTAGCCCAAGAAAATGGCCTAGCTAGCTACAGCTACAGGTCCTGGGCTAGCTAGCTACAGGTCCTAGGCTAGCTACCCGCAATGCCCATACTAGCTAGCCACAAAATCTGGGCTAGCTAGCCACAAAGCCCGGGACAGCTAGCCACAAAGCCCGGCATAGCTAGCCACCATGCCCAGGCTAGCTAGCCACAAAGCCCGGGCTAGCTAGCCACGAAACCCGGGCCAGCTAGCCACAAAACCCGGGCCAGCTAGCCACAAAACCCTGGCTAGCTAGCCACAGAGCCCGGGCTAGCTAGCCACAGAGCCCGGGCTAGCTGGGCTAGCTAGCCACAGAGCCCGGGCTAGCTAGCCACCAAATCTGGGCTAGCTAGCCACAAGGCGTGGGCTAGCTAGCCACCAAGTCTTGGCTAGCTGCAGAGCAGCCGGAGTGAAGTATTGTTGACTTCTTTAAGTTCATTTAATTGAAATCTTAATTAAATTTAATTAAAATCTTAACTTCAAAAAGTGGCAAAGTTTGCGCCGCGGGGCCCCACAAGTTGAAAAGATGAATTTTATTTAAAATTCATCTGTTAATTTCGTTTCGCAGTTATTCGTTTTATATATGTAAAATATATATATATATATTATAGATGTATAATATATATAATATATATAATATGGATATATATAATAGGATATAAATATAATATATATATAATATGCGTTATATGTATATTTTGTATATACATGTAATACATATGTAATATACCTTTATATATATATATATGTTGATGTATATATATGTATTTACTCTACAGCCCACTGCAGCGATAATTTCTCCAAAAAGTGACATTTATTAATCAAAAATGAATAAATGCCACTTAAAATGTTTTATTTCAAAAATATTTTATAATTAAAATTATATAAAGGGTTTGAATGGGCACTGGGGCTCAGTTGGGGCCCCATTGTGGGGCCCCCACCGCGGGGCCCCAGGGGGCCCCTAGGCCCCCCGAGCGGCGGGCTGGATCTCTGAGATTGAATTGATTTTTAGATTCTTTTAATTTATATTTAAATTTATTTATTTAAAATTAATGTCTTTTTTTCTTTCTTTAATTT
>NW_013545815.1:0-5610 GCF_000499545.2 Eimeria tenella
ACCCTAAACCCTAAACCCTAAACCCTTGTTAGTAGCGGGGGCCCCGGGGGGGCCTCCCGCCTTTGGGGGCCCCCGGCCGGTCGCGCTGCTGCTGCACTCCGGCTCCCTTTGCGAGTAGTTTCTGCTGCTGGAGCTGCTGCTGCTGCTGCAGCTGCTGCTGCAGCTGCAGCTGCTCCAGCTGTTGCTGCTGCTGCTGCAACTGCAGCTGCTGCTGCTGGATCTTCTCAAGCAGCATCTGCGTGTCCGTCTGTGGCTGCGTCTGCTGCTGCCGCTGCTGCTGCTGCCGCTGCTGGTCCGTCCTGCTCCTCCTGCTAAGCTTTACAGTTTGCTGCGGCGTCTCGGTGGTTTCTGCTGCTGCTGCTGCATCTGCTGCTGCTGCACTTCTGCTCGTTTGCTGCCGCCTCGGCTTGGTAGGGCTAGAAGGCGCTGCGCGTCGCTGCTGCTGCTGCTGCTGCTTCAGTATTGTGGGAAACCCTGCAGCAGCCAGTGCAGCCTGCTGCAGCTGCTGCTGCTGCGCAGCAGCAACAGCCTGCTGCACTGACAGGGGCGGTGCAGAGAAGCTCATTGCGGCAGAGGCTGCCACAGCAGCAGCAAGCTGCTGCTGCTGCGCAGCAGCTGCTGCTGCTGCTGCACCCCAAGAGCTGCTGCCCGCTTTGCATGCAGCAGCAGGAGGCGATATGGCCCCTGGGAAGCCCAAAGGCCAGAAGGGGCTCATAGCGAAAAGAGGGTACGGAAAGGGCTGCTGCTGCTGCGCTGCTGCTGCTACTGCTGCTGCGTTGTTGCTGCTGCTGCTGCCCACGGACTGCGCAGGCGCCTGCAGGGCCTCGCTGCTGCTGCTCGACATAGCAGCAACAATGGAAGCATAAGAGCCGCTGGCCGGAGATGACGCGCCCGAGGACTCTTCCTCCTCCTGCTGTTGCTGCTGCTGCTGCTGCTGCTGTGCAGCTGCAGCCTGCTGCTGCGGCTGTTGCCGCGCCCGACCTTGCTGCTGCTGCTGGCGTTGTGACTGGGGACGCTGCTGCTGCTGCTGCTGCTGGCTCCTTCCTTGCCTTTGGCTCTGTTGCTGCTGCGGTTGCTGCTGCTGCCGCTGCTGCTGCTGCGCTGGCTGCTGTCGCTGCTGCTGCTGCTGCCTCTGCGGCTGCCGCTGCTGTCGTGGCTGCTGCAGCGCTCCATAGTTAGCAGCTTCAGGCGCAGCAACAGCAGCAGCAGCAGCAGGAGGGGGCCTCGCAGCAACTTCCAGCATGGGCCTCGCCCGGCGCCGCATCGCCTTTTGCGTTTCGCAGTCTTCCTGGAAGAGCAGCAGCAGCAGCAGCAGCAGCAGCAGCAAAAGCGGAACAATGTAAAAGCAAGAAGCCCAAACTGCTGAGCGCACGCCAGGGGGTATGTAAGCCTCAAGAACACCGCAGAAGCAACTGCTGCTGCCGCTGCTGCTGCTGCTGCTGCTGCTCAGCAGCAGACACGGAAGCAGCAGCCGCAGGTGCCGCAGCAGCAACAACAGCAGAAGCCGCAGCAGCAACCACACCCGCAGCCGCAGCAGATGCCACAGCCACAGCAGCAGCATCCACAGCAGCAGCATCATCTACAGCAGCAGCATCCACAGCAGCAGCAGCAGCAGCAGCAGCAGCAGCTGACTGCGTTGACGAAGGCGAGGTCTTCTCTGGAGATTTGTCCCTCTTTTGCAAATTCATTTAAAACAGTAAAGAAAACTCCTCCTGCTGTTTTGCGGCGGCTGCCGTCCGCCACCAGCATCCCGCCTGAACACAGCAGCAGCAGCAGCAGCAGCAGCAGCAGCAGCAGATTATAGGCCAAGAAGCAAACGGGAAAAGGGCTTTTGGAGAAATAGAAAAGATGAGGGAAACTAAATTTAATTAAATAGGCCAGTTACTCAGACAGCCTACAGCACCTTGCTGCTGCCGCTACTGCTAGCTGCTGCTGCTGCTGCTGCTGCTGCTGCTGCTGCTGCTAACCGAGGGCTTGAATCATGAGAGTCTGCTGGTAAGCCTTCAGGCAGGGCAAAGTGCCCAGCCGCTGCACAGCGCGGAGAAGCTTCGACTTCTTCAGCTCCTAAGCAGCAGCAGCAGCAGCAGCAACAGCAGCAGTGGCGGGGGGCTATGAAAAGGACTTTGGGCTTCTGTTGCTTCAATGGGGGAGCAGCAGCAGCAGCAGACTTGGCAGCAGCATCAGCAAAATTAGCAGCAGCAGCAGCTGTAGCAGCCAAAATTAGCGGCAGCAGCAGCAGCAGATGCAGCAGCATTAACAGCAACATCAGAAGCAACAGCTGCAGCAGCAGCAACGGCAGCTCCGGCGAACGCCGCCGCAGCAGCAGCGCAAACAGCAACAGCAATAGCAGCAGCAGCAGCAAGTCAAGACAAAAAAGAAAACAGAATAAAAAACAAAAACAAAAGGAGCATGAGCAAATGAGGGGACTTGAGGAAGCAAATAAATGAAAATAAAATAAATAAAAGTAAAATAAATTAAATAAATAAAATAAAATAAACTTACCTGGAGCCCCGTGGCGAGGACTTCAGCAATTGTTGCAGACACAGCAGCAGCAGAAAGGCCCTGGGCCCCCACAGCTTTTGCTGTTGCTGCTGCTGCTGCTTCCTCCATATTCACCTGCGGCTCAATTGCTTCCCGGTAAGACTTCAGCAGCAAGTGCTGCAGCAGCAGCAGCAGCACAAGCAGCAGCAGCAGCACCAGTTGCACAAGCAGCAGCAGCACAAGTTGCAGCAGCAGCGCCACTTGCACAAGTAGCCACAGCAACACCAGTTGCAGCAGCAGCTGCAGCAGCTGCAGCAGCAGCAGCGGAGTACAGCAACGAAACGATGCAAACTATAAATAAAAACAAAGAACAAAAAGAGAAAAGAAACTGCAAAGAAATAAAAAAGTCAAAAAGAAATAAAAAGAATTAATTAAAGACTCAAAAGAAAAAAGAAAATAAAAAGAAATTTAAAAAGTCCAAAAACGCCAAAAAAGAAATAAAACAAATAAAAAGGCAAACAAAACTAAACAAAAACGAATCAAAAAACCAAAACTAAACGAAAACAAATCAAAACTAAACAAAATAAACAAAACAAATAAAATAAACAAAATTAAAAAAATAAAATAATAAAGCAAGCAAAGTAAACAAAATAATAAACAAAACAAACAAAATAATAACAAAACAAAAAGAATAAACAAAACAAACAAAATAACGAAACAAAACAAATAAAACAGAAAAATTAATAAAACAAACAAAGTACCGAAACAAAACAAATAAAACAAACAAAAAAATAAACCAAGCAAAATAACAAAACAAACAAAATAACAAAACAAAACAAATAAAACAAACTAGACAAAACAAACAAAACAAAACAACAAAACAAAAAGTAAAAAAGCCAAACAAACAAAACAACAAAACAAAACAAATAAAACAAACAAAATAATGAAACAAAGAAAACAACAAAACAAAACAAAACAAATAAAACAAAATAACAAAACACAAGAACTGACCATGGACCTGTGGCCGTGCAGCTTGGCCAGGGCCTCGGGAGTGAGGCCCCAACTGTCCTGCTGCAGCAGCAGCAGCAGCAGCAACTTTGGTGCTGCTGCTTCCAGCAGCAGCTGCGCAGTTTGCAGATTGCCTTTTGCTGCTGCAGCATGGAAGGCCCCCCGGCCGTTCACGTCCAGCAGGTCCAGACGAGCTCCTAACAAAAATAAACAAACAAATAATTAATTAATTAATTTATTTATTTGTTTATCATTTATTTATTTGTTTATTTGTTTATTTGTTTATTTATTTATTTGTTGCTTTTTGTTTATTTGTTTTATTTCTTTTTTTGGCTTTTTTCGGATTTCTTTGAACTGCTGGAAACGCCCCAAGGCCGTCCAGACGAGCTCCTAATAAATAAATAAATAATAATTTGATTAATTTAATTTGATTAATTCAATTTAATTAATTTAATTTAATTTAATTAATCTAATTCAATTTAATTAATTTAATTTAATTTAATTGATCTAATTCAATTTAATTAATTTAATTTATTTGATTTGATTTGCTTTAAAGGCCCCACGGCCATTCATATCAGCAGGTCCAAACGAGTTAAAAACAAATTAATTAAAATAAAATAAATTAAATTAATTAAAGTAAATAAATTAAATTAAATTAAATTAAATTAATTAAATTAAATTAAATTAAATTAATTAATTAAATCAATTAAATCAAATCAAGTTAAATTGCATTAATTAAATTAAATTAAATAGACCAAATTGGTTAAATTAAATTAAATCCAATTCAATCGAGTTAGTCAAATCAAATTGAAATAAATAAATAAATAAATAAATAAATAAATAAGTAAATAGATAAACAAATGGGTGAAAAAATAAACAACAAAACAAATAAACAAATAAACAAATAATAAACAAACAAGCAAATAAACAAATAATAAATAAATAATAAATAAATCAAATAAATATATAAATAACAAATAAATAATAAATAAATAAATAAATAAATAAAGATAAATAAATAAATAAATAAATAAATAATAAAATACCTTTCTGCAGCAGCCACTGGACGTATTGGGGTTTATCTCGACAAGCCGCGTAGTGCAGCGGAGGCCTTTTGTCCGAGTCCAAGTCGTTCACTGCAAACCCCAAACCCTAAACCCTAAACCCTAAACCCTAAACCCTAAACCCTAAACCCTAAACCCTAGGCCCTCAGGGGGAGCCCTGGGCGTTGGGTTGGGCTGGACGCGAAACCCTAAACCCTCAAAACAGGCCCTAGGGTTTGGGCCTCATGCAACAACCCCTAAACCCTAAACCCTAAACCCTAAACCCTAAACCCTAAACCCTAAACCCTAAGCCCCAGAAAGAAAGGACAAAGGGGAGACAAAAAGGGGTTTAGAAGAGATAAAAAAGTGGCGAGAAAAAGAGAAAAAAGAAACAAAGAGGAAATTAAAAAGAAATTAAAAAAGAAATAAGAAAGAAAGAAAAAGAAATTAAAAGGAAACTAAAAACGAATTAAAAAAGAAATTAAAAAGAAATTAAAAGGATTAAAAAGAAAAAGTTCCCACCTGTGCTTCCGTGCTGCAGCAGCAACTCGGAAATTGGAATATTCCCTTTGATAGCAGCAAAGTGGATTGCTGCGCTCCACGTCTGCAGCGGCGCCGCTGCGCCGCTGCTGCTGCTGCTGCTGCTGCTGCTGCTGGGTGGGTTGCTCTCCTCAGCTGCCGCTTGGAGCTGTTTGCCGGGGGCCGCGTCTGGCGCCTGCGGGTCCTGCTGCTGCTGCTGCTGGTCCGCGGCAGCAGCAGCAGCAGCTGCTGCTGCTGCTGCTGCTGCGCTGCTGCTGCTGCCCCTGCAGGGCGCGCAGCGGTGACACAGCAGCCTGTGGGGACTCGCCCCAGCATCCAGCAGCAGCCGCACGCAGCCCAAGTGTTCCTTAGTGACAGCAATCAGCAGCGGAGTCCAGTGCTTCTTGTCCGGCCTGTCCACTGCTGCTGCTGCTGCTGCTGCTGCTGCTGCTGCTGCTGCTGCTGCTGCTGCTGATCCCGGCGGTGCCCCTGGCGCCGCGGGGGCCCCCCGGAGTGCTGCAGCAGCAGCGCAACGGCCTGGGCGACGCCAGTTGCTGCA
>NW_013545816.1:0-5580 GCF_000499545.2 Eimeria tenella
CTGCAGAGCCCCAGCTCTTCCCCGCACCGCCCGCCCACAGCAGCAGCAGCAGCAGCAGCAGCAGCAGCGGTCCCTGCAGCCCGAGCAGCAGCAGCAGCAGGAGCGCCTTGTTTGCTGCGGGCGAGGGCGCTGAGGACGAGGGCAGCAGCGCCGCCGCCGCAGCCGCAGCAGCAGCAACAGCAGCAGCAGCAGCAGCAGGAAGCAGCAGCGCGGGCGTGGCAGCCTCTGTGAGGGCTTTAGCAGCAAAAGAGGCGCAGCAGGGCTGGCTGCTGAGCAGCAAAATGGGAGAAAGGGAGTTTTATTTGTCTTTGGATGATCCAAAAACAACTTTTACAAAAGCCAGGGAAGACGCAGACAGGTTTGCTGCTATGCACTTCTCCAACATTTTCATTTGAGCCGGCTTCCCCGCCTTCCCAGCCTTTTGCTGCTGCTGCTGCCGCAGCAACTGCTGCTGCTGCTGCTGCGGCAGCAGCAGCTGCTGCTTTGCTGCGCCAGGAGCAGCGGCAGAAGCTGCTGTTTTTGCTGCTGCAGCAGCGGCAGCACTGCCTGCTGCTTCTGTTGTAGCAGCAGCAGCAGCAGCTGGTGCTGCTGCTTTTGCTGTAGCGGTGGCAATAGCTGCTGCTTTTGCTGCTGCGGCAGCGGCAGCACTGCCTGCTGCTTTTGCTGTAGCAGCAGCAGCACCAACAGCTGCTGCAGCTGCTGCTGCAGTAGCGGCAGCAGCAGCAGCAGCAGTTGTCTTCTCCGCACGCGCAGCTGCCCGTAAAATGAAATAAATGATTTAACTAAATATATTTCATTTGTCATTCAACTGAGCACTTGGGCTTTATTTACATTTTTAGTGCTTTTTCTCTGAATTACACCTTTTTGTCTTTTCATTTATTTTGAACTTTTGTTTTTTTAATTTTTTTATTTCCAAAAACTGCTTGCGGGCTAGAGTTGAGGTGTACGTACACCCGAGGAGCGCGGGAACTGGCCGGAGCGGCGCCGCTGTTTTCTTCATTTTAATTCTTCTGCGCAAAATGGGGATTTAATTTGCAAAATAAATTCATTTTTATAATTCTGCAGTTAAATGAATTTATTTGTCTATTTTAATTGCATTGAAAGGGCCTCTGCATCTGCGCGCGACCTGTCGATACATCCCAACTGCGCAGCAAGACTTTTTGAATTTTCTTTTTTTTCGAAGCAGCAAAAAAGATTCTTTTGCTTTCAGCTAAATTCCTTTTTCTATTTTGTTGCTGCTTTTCCTTCTTTTATTCTTTTGCTGTTTCTTTTGCTGCTTTCTCGTCCAGCCTTTTGCCCTTTTCAGGTGTCCATACACCTGAAAGGTGTCCATACACCTGGCGGGGGCTCGCAGAGAAGTGGAAATAAAAGATAAATGAAAAAGCGAAGGAACAGAAACAAAAAAGAAGAAACTTAAATTGTTATTTTGCATGCAAAGAATGAAGGAAATGAAGCAAAAGAATTTAAATAAATGCAAATATATATTTGCAGATTTCTCACTATTTAAGAGGGTCGAAAGGACTTGAAGAAAGAGACCCAAAAGCAGCAGAAGAAGAAAACGAAAAAAGGAAAAAGCAGAAAATGAAAAACTCAAAAGAGAAACAAATGAGAGAAAAAGAAAGAAGATAAAGCCCAACAAAAAGGAAAAGAAAAGAATAAGAATGAAAAAAAAATTAAAAAAAAAAAAAAAGAAAAAGAAATAAAAATAAACAATGAATTTCACTCCACCGGCACCGTCAAAGGCACCGCCACAGGATTGAACTCGAGGACTTTTTCTTCTTTTCTAATTTCGCATCTTGTTCTGTGGGCCCCTCCTTCGCAGTCCATATACTGCAGCAGCAGCAGCAGCAGCAGCAGCAGCAGCGGCAGCAGCAGCAGCAGCAGCAGCAGCAGGGGCGTGAGATGAGTTGTGTGTGGGGAGTTTGCGGGGAGTTGAAGCAGCAAACCTCGGCGCTTTCATGCAGCAGCAAAATGGGATTTTGATTTGAATTAAAATGCCATTTTGCCGCTGCAGAAGATTTAATTAAAAGTTTAAAATTATTAAACTCACTTTAAAGTCCTCCGAAGGCTCCAACTCCCGAAAGTCCCCTGGGGGGCACTGGGGCTCTCCGCACTTGGTGTAGCAACTTGCGCCTTGCTTCAGCTGTACGTACACCTCAAAACGCATGCAGGCCGGTTTGTTCAGTTTGAAAGGAATTAGTTCCGTTAAAGGTGCAGCACGTAATTGATTCAATTATTTCACTTCCTTCAATTAATTTAATTAGTTTAATTGATGCAATTAGTGCAAACTTTCACCTTTTTCGCCACTTCTTCTGTGCACTCTTTGTTCCGGGAACTCAACAAAGAACACAAAAACCTTCTTTCCCGCTGCGAGCATCCTGCGTGGGGTGTACGTACAGCTCAGCAACACAACTGTTCAACTTTATTTCGCTGTTGCTGGTGCTGCTTGCTGCTGCTTGCTGCTGCTTGCTGCTGCTTGCTTCTGCTTGCTGCTGCTTGCTGCTGCTTGCTGCTGCTTAGTTAGGGAGTGACTTGCAGTGACTTTAATTTAATTTTAATTTAATTGTTTTATTCAATTTTAGGGGAAGGCCAGTTACTGTGGGTCCCCTTGGCTGTCTGCTTCAGCGGTCTGCTGCGCACGACGAAGGAGCGCTGCCAGCCTGGGGGGAATAAAACCGTGAAAATTGGTTTAAAAGCGTTTAAATAAATTTAATTTTATGTTTTGTTTAATATTTTATTTTATTTCAAACAAAAATGCCCCACTTTCCCCCTGGCCGCTGCATCTTGCCTCCCCGGGCTCGGCCCCGCAGGAGGACCAGCACACTGTCGCCGACGTGCTCGACTCCGGCTGTTTTTGCGGAAAGAAAGAAATAAATAAATTATTTTTTGAAATTAAAATCCAAAAAAGAGCTTCTCACCACCAGAGAGTCGCAAGTCGGGATGAAATGCCCGATGTTCGCCAACGTGTCGATTCTGCTTTCGTGTTCAGTTCTGAACAAGTCGAAAGCGAGCGAAACGAGGCTTACTTCGCGCGACTTCGAACAACTAAAGCATTTACGGGAAAAATAAAATTTAAAATTACAATTAAAGTCCCAAAGTCGCCAACTTTCATCTTTAATTCAATTTAATTTCCTTTTCACTTCTGCGCACTCGCCGCAGTTGCATTTGAAACCGCCTCGGGTTCTTGGGGTGTACGTACACCTGAACCGTCGCGCTTTCGCGAGCTGCCGCTGAAAACAAATTTAAGTGCATCAAAAACTGCAGAAAAAGCCTTCCAGCCTCACTTAAGCAATTATAATTGAATATTCGAGCAAATTAACTCCTGAAACTCCGCGACTCCAGCTCTTTTTCACCTTTTCGAAGTCCAGCAGCTGCAGTTTTTGCCTAATTCCACTTTCAGGATCTGGAGGAGAAGGCCAAAGCTGAAGCCTCAGTTTGGGTCTTTTGCATTTCTGTTTTCTTCTGTTTAGAAGGGAAGGCCCCGCGGCGGCCAATAATGCCATTAACAGCATTTTCATTAAAATTTCCTTTTCTCTTTTCCTGTTTCTGCATTTCCGGAAAACTCCCAGACAATAGGGCCCTTATTTTGCTGCATTTTCCCTCTACTTTGCTCAGCGCATGCAGGCAAAGGGCTTTTTTAAATTTAGATTTAAATTTTGATTTTAAACTTTGAACAAAAGCTCTGCAGCAAAAGTTCAAATTCAAATTCCAGTTTGCTGCTGCTCATTCCGCGTCTGCTTCCGCCTCTTCTGGGGCCTCCTCTAGGGGCTGCAAAGGGCCCTTTTCCTGTTTGCAATTAATTTGAAGAATTTGCATTTTGAATTTTCAAAAGTTGAAATTTAATTTCAAAAAGATCCTCACTTCGAGGGTTTTCTCCACTTCATTTGCGACTTCTTCAGCCTCCTTCAAGGCCTCTGGCTTCTCTGTTTTAATTAATTAATTTAAATTCAAATTTGAATTTAAATTTAAATTCAAATTTGAATTCAAATTCAAAATTTGAATTTCGCATTTCGAGCTGCTGCAGCGGGAGAAGCTGAATTACGCTGGGGGGGCCTTTCCGCGGGCAGCTGTCTGAAGTTGAATTTGAATTGAATTGAATTAAAACGAATTAAACAAAGTTTTAAACCTTTTAAATCTTTTAATTCTTTTATTAGTTCTTTTAATTCTTTTAATAATTCTTCTAATTAGTCCTTTAATTCTTTGCAAAACTCACAAGTCCTTGACTTCAGCCTCCCCAGAATTGGGCACTGGGGACTGGGGGCCTCGCTGTGCAAAAAGTTGAAAATTCAGATTCAAGTTTGGCCCACTGAGGGAAAAGAAATCTTCTCTTGGGGGCCCCCCTGCAGTGGCTGCGTGAAGTCCTGGGCCTGGCGGGCCCCCTTTAGCTTTCCTGTGGCCCTGGCTGCGGGGGCCCCAATGACTCTCTTGGAAAAGTTGCAAAGTTGAACTTCTCACCTTCTGCCCTCTCCGCAGCTCGCCGGGCCTCCCCGTGCCGCTGCTGAGCAGCAGCAGCACTCAGGGCTCCGTGGCAGCAGCAGCAGCGGCAGTTAGACTTGATGGGAATTGCGGCGGCGCCGCCGTCCGGCAGGCCCGGACCGGAAACCAGCGGAAACCCGCACAAAATCGCCGCCAACAGCCTCAACTCGCGCATTATACTTTCAATATTTTGCAAATTAAATGCATTCGTCTCAAAAAAAAGGCGCAGTTCCTGCGAAATGCGCCGTTTTCCGCCGGATTCCGTTGCTGGAACTGTTCGCCATCGCAGAGGTGTATGTACACCCCAGCGGCTGCACAGCTTCGCACCCGAGCCTCTAACTGGAATTCCCCCGCTCAAAACAGCATTAAAAATGTAGAAAGCATGAATTATTTTTGATTTTTCAGGAGTTTGTTGCTGCTTCAGTGGAGCTGCGGGGCGGCGGCGCTGCGGACTGGTGTGGGCCTGGTGGTCCATGCCATGCGCACACATGAGGCGTTTCGGGCTTTGCCGCGGAGCCTCCATTGAATCTGCCTTCGGCTTCGACAAAATTTAGCATTTGTGGATTATTAAAGGGGCGCAGAGCCTCGGAACTCGGGGAAACAGTCTCAGTCGAGCTCTGGCCGCTACCCTGTGTCCGCGCTGCCCGGGCCAGCAGCAGGTGTTCTCTTGCAGCGTTTTGGCCGCCGCTTTCGCGGCTTTTCCCTCTTTCTCCTCTCCCCCTGCAAGCAGCAGCAGCAGCAGCTTAATCGGGGGCCCTTTGCTCTTCAGTTGCTTCCAAATCTCCGCAAAATTCCCTTTCCAGGTCCCCAACCCGCAGCGCCCCAGCGCCCCAGGGGCTGCAGGGGCCCCTCCCAGCCATGGCCAACTACCCCCAGGGGCCCCCGCCTTGCGCCCCGGATGGCACCTTTTGCCCCTGTGTCCCTACCCGTGAGCCCCGCCCCAAACCCTAAACCCTAAATCCTAAGCCCCAAACCCTAAACCCCAAACCCCAAACCCAGACCCGAACCCCCAGACGCTAACCCCCAAACCCTAACCCCTCCCCCGAAACCCCACACGCTCCCCCCCAAACGCTCCCCCAAACCCTAAACCCTAAACCCTAAACC
>NW_013545817.1:0-5406 GCF_000499545.2 Eimeria tenella
GCCACTGGGTGCTTGCCAAGACTCCGCACCAAAATCTACCTCAACAAAACATTCGTACAAAACTGATCGAACGCAGTACGTGCTCCTGAATTTGCTCGAGTGGGTCACCAGCAAAAATGCCCTCTTTGTATGCGCAAGAGATGAATATGCATTCAAACCAGTTCAAGGCATCTCCTTCGTCACATACACACAGCCGCCCTTAGCATGCTTATGAGACCCAATAAGACAAACTTTCGAGGGTTACCTTGAGCGCCTTCCTCACTGGGGTGAGTTCGATGCGCCGTTTGCGCTACTTAGGCACGCTGTCACGTTTTCAGCGTTCTACGACTTCGTGAAAAAAGCGTAGGTCGCGGGTGAGTGGGCTCGCAACTCGCTCGCGCAGTAAGCGTCGCAGGGCTATGGTTTCGTCAGATGCAAATCTGGCAGTGAAAGGTCTTCAGCTACACGTCCACGACCTGAAGTGTTAAGACGGACAAACTGCAGGGCGCCATCCCTTTGAAGCAGGCTCCTGAGACAGTGCGAGCTGACAGCACGTGAGCTACAGTCCACTTTCGTTGAGCTTCCGTAGTACAGTCAGTTTAATTCTCAGTGTTATAGTTGAACTGAGGGGAAATACGACGATGCAGCTATGTTCAGCAGCCTCAGTAAATACGCTGACGCCGCCCAGTGGGTATCTATCGAAGGGCTCAGCGTAGAAAAAGGGAGCTTCGCATTCAGTGGTAAGTTCCTGCCGAATGTTCCATCACGTCTCGCTAGCGCTTGTGGAATTGAGGCTGCGCCTAAAGTAGAAGCCAACTCAGCATGGAATTGCACACCCGATAACGGAACCAGGCTTTTGCTAAGGAGGCGCTTGTTGTGCATACTTGACACTGTAGGATCTACATAGTTCCGCAGTGAAAGGGCAGTTAACAAAGGCAAGTTATTAGCAGAATGTGTGTATGGAGTAGGCGGCGGAGACATCGCTTTCGCTCGTGAGGACGAGCGGATATTAGGTTGGGTGAAACGGCGCGGGAAATCGGTGCGCTACTCGTTTCTTCAGGAAAGCTGAGCAGTTGAGCGTCTTGCGCTGTTCAGCATTGTCGAAAATGCGGTGGAGAAGCCTTGAGCTCCTATCTCCATTCCTCGATCAAACGAATTTGCGCCCTACACTGCAGGACTGAGGCGCTGAGCTAGTGCCTTCAGGGTTGGTCCAAGTGACTCGTTTGTTTTCCTAAAACGCACGGTTTTAATCCACGTCGTGCAGCTGGTCAGCTGACGCGACCAAAAGTTCAAAATTGCGCCACTGCAGAGCACCATCTTCATAATAACTTTGGCTTCAGGTACAGGGAATGTTCTCAGTAGGAACTGGATGCATGTCTTCCAGTGCGTGCGTTCGGCAGATTATACGGCCAGGGGAACACCCCAACGTTCACTGCGTTGAGGCATGTAAGAACACTCCCTTGCTTTCTGAATTTTTCCCTCCCAGCACCCCAGACCTCGTAAACGGCTCCACAAAGCGACTGCATCCTCGTGACGTTTCTTCAGAGCCTTCGACTGAGCTTCTAGCACCCGTTCCCAGTGTTTGAGACGTAGACTCTAAAGCTTCCCAAGACTTGAACCCGCGCACAGATGCCGGCTGAGTACGCGAAGCGGAGCATTATCAAAAATCTGTTCCACCCAAACCACCCTTTCCCTCAACCGCAACGCAACGAATTGCCCTCGACAGGCTGCATCATCTCAACTGCGCGTACGAGGGCTCTGCATCCCAGTGCAAGCTGCATTATGATGCCGGCATCATAATGTAGGGCAGTTGCAAGGTATCGTGTGCAGGAAGCAGCAGCGTTCGAGCGAGAGGGCACCACTCTGCATTAGTCCCAAATGCCAGTAGCCTCTGGAATATCATCTCATTCAGAAGAATAGACTTAGAGCAAAGCGTTTGCTGTGTTGATTCTGTGCCTGAACAAGTCCATGAAATGCACGTTTGAAAGTGTGTAGCGTGCGGGAGGAAGCAGCGTGTCTCAGGGCTAAGGGCCATCCGTCGTAGTCTAGGTGGTTAGGATACGCGGCTCTCACCCGCGCGACCCGGGTTCAAGTCCCGGCGACGGAACTTCTGTCCGACTACCTCCCGTAATTCGTTTGGACACTGATGTCCGTGGATTTGTGGAAGGACCCCCCCTGTCCCGCACTGCATTTGGTGCCTAGTAACTCTTGCGGTCTGTAGCAAACACTCGCCTTCGGTCCTACGCGCTGAAGTTGGCCAGCCCCAAATTGACAAGAAGCTGCGAGTAAATGCCGAAGTTTTGTTTGTCAGGGCACTGTATAACATGCTCTACAGCTGATTGGAAACTCTTTTTGAAAAGTTGTGAGTCTCTGGCTCCTAGCGCAAAATGGAGGTTCGGAGCATGTCTTGCGCGTAGTTGACGCGCATATTCGCGACCGCCTGCTGGCACCCGCAGCCAGCAGTTGCTCAGTGCTGCTATACAAAGCGCCAATACAAGGTGTAAAACGCTGAGAAATAAAGCTGCGCAGAAGCAAGTCCACAAGAATACTCTTACGTGCTCCTCTCTCCGTCTAACCTACAACAGCCGTAGTGCTCAAGCAGAAAACTTGTAAAACCGAGCACCGCAACGAGCACCGGATCTGCATTGACCGCTACAGCATCTGCCACAGCTACAAGCAAGGCATAATTCAACTACGTAACTGTTCTTTGCTGAATTCGCGTTCAGACTCAAGTCAGAAAGACACGGGCGCACGGCTTGGAGCTTGCTGAGACCATTTGCATGTCTCAGCCGAGCCGTTGAGTATATAGAGACAGCTTTTAACCATATAACACCTGAATTCTCATGGCGGTCTACTTTGGCGTCGCATATATATGCTCACGCTGCCACTGGGTGCTTGCCAGGACTCCGCACCAAAATCTACCTCAACAAAACATTCGTACAAAACTGATCGAACGCAGTACGTGCTCCTGAATTTGCTCGAGTGGGTCACCAGCAAAAATGCCCTCTTTGTATGCGCAAGAGATGAATATGCATTCAAACCAGTTCAAGGCATCTCCTTCGTCACATACACACAGCCGCCCTTAGCATGCTTATGAGACCCAATAAGACAAACTTTCGAGGGTTACCTTGAGCGCCTTCCTCACTGGGGTGAGTTCGATGCGCCGTTTGCGCTACTTAGGCACGCTGTCACGTTTTCAGCGTTCTACGACTTCGTGAAAAAAGCGTAGGTCGCGGGTGAGTGGGCTCGCAACTCGCTCGCGCAGTAAGCGTCGCAGGGCTATGGATTCGTCAGATGCAAATCTGGCAGTGAAAGGTCTTCAGCTACACGTCCACGACCTGAAGTGTTAAGACGGACAAACTGCAGGGCGCCATCCCTTTGAAGCAGGCTCCTGAGACAGCGCGAGCTGACAGCACGTGAGCTACAGTCCACTTTCGTTGAGCTTCCGTAGTACAGTCAGTTTAATTCTCAGTGTTATAGTTGAACTGAGGGGAAATACGACGATGCAGCTATGTTCAGCAGCCTCAGTAAATACGCTGACGCCGCCCAGTGGGTATCTATCGAAGGGCTCAGCGTAGAAAAAGGGAGCTTCGCATTCAGTGGTAAGTTCCTGCCGAATGTTCCATCACGTCTCGCTAGCGCTTGTGGAATTGAGGCTGCGCCTAAAGTAGAAGCCAACTCAGCATGGAATTGCACACCCGATAACGGAACCAGGCTTTTGCTAAGGAGGCGCTTGTTGTGCATACTTGACACTGTAGGACCTACATAGTTCCGCAGTGAAAGGGCAGTTAACAAAGGCAAGTTATTAGCAGAATGTGTGTATGGAGTAGGCGGCGGAGACATCGCTGTCGCTCGTGAGGACGAGCGGATATTAGGTTGGGTGAAACGGCGCGGGAAATCGGTGCGCTACTCGTTTCTTCAGGAAAGCTGAGCAGTTGAGCGTCTTGCGCTGTTCAGCATTGTCGAAAATGCGGTGGAGAAGCCTTGAGCTCCTATCCCCATTCCTCGATCAAACGAATTTGCGCCCTACACTGCAGGACTGAGGCGCTGAGCTAGTGCCTTCAGGGTTGGTCCAAGTGACTCGTTTGTTTTCCTAAAACGCACGGTTTTAATCCACGTCGTGCAGCTGGTCAGCTGACGCGACCAAAAGTTCAAAATTGCGCCACTGCAGAGCACCATCTTCATAATAACTTTGGCTTCAGGTACAGGGAATGTTCTCAGTAGGAACTGGATGCATGTCTTCCAGTGCGTGCGTTCGGCAGATTATACGGCCAGTGGAACACCCCAACGTTCACTGCGTTGAGGCATGTAAGGACACTCCCTTGCTTTCTGAATTTTTCCCTCCCAGCACCCCAGACCTCGTAAACGGCTCCACAAAGCGACTGCATCCTCGTGACGTTTCTTCAGAGCCTTCGACTGAGCTTCTAGCACCCGTTCCCAGTGTTTGAGACGTAGACTCTAAAGCTTCCCAAGACTTGAACCCGCGCACAGATGCCGGCTGAGTACGCGAAGCGGAGCATTATCAAAAATCTGTTCCACCCAAACCACCCTTTCCCTCAACCGCAACGCAACGAATTGCCCTCGACAGGCTGCATCATCTCAACTGCGCGTACGAGGGCTCTGCATCCCAGTGCAAGCTGCATTATGATGCCGGCATCATAATGTAGGGCAGTTGCAAGGTATCGTGTGCAGGAAGCAGCAGCGTTCGAGCGAGAGGGCACCACTCTGCATTAGTCCCAAATGCCAGTAGCCTCTGGAATATCATCTCATTCAGAAGAATAGACTTAGAGCAAAGCGTTTGCTGTGTTGATTCTGTGCCTGAACAAGTCCATGAAATGCACGTTTGAAAGTGTGTAGCGTGCGGGAGGAAGCAGCGTGTCTCAGGGCTAAGGGCCATCCGTCGTAGTCTAGGTGGTTAGGATACGCGGCTCTCACCCGCGCGACCCGGGTTCAAGTCCCGGCGACGGAACTTCTGTCCGACTACCTCCCGTAATTCGTTTGGACACTGATGTCCGTGGATTTGTGGAAGGACCCCCCCTGTCCCGCACTGCATTTGGTGCCTAGTAACTCTTGCGGTCTGTAGCAAACACTCGCCTTCGGTCCTACGCGCTGGAGTTGGCCAGCCCCAAATTGACAAGAAGCTGCGAGTAAATGCCGAAGTTTTGTTTGTCAGGGCACTGTATAACATGCTCTACAGCTGATTGGAAACTCTTTTTGAAAAGTTGTGAGTCTCTGGCTCCTAGCGCAAAATGGAGGTTCGGAGCATGTCTTGCGCGTAGTTGACGCGCATATTCGCGACCGCCTGCTGGCACCCGCAGCCAGCAGTTGCTCAGTGCTGCTATACAAAGCGCCAATACAAGGTGTAAAACGCTGAGAAATAAAGCTGCGCAGAAGCAAGTCCACAAGAATACTCTTACGTGCTCCTCT
>NW_013545818.1:0-6698 GCF_000499545.2 Eimeria tenella
CTAGGGGGCCCCACCGGGGGCCCTCCAGGGGGGGCCCCCGCCTTCCTTAGGAGGCCTCCTTACCTTCCTACGGGCTTCCCTTTTGTTGACTCGTCCGCAGCTTTCCCTGCAGGGGCCCCCCAGAGGCCCCCAACAGGGGCCCCCGAAGGGTACCCAGGGGGGGCCCCCAAAGTGTACCCAGCAGGGGCCCCCTGGGGTCCTCCAGCAGGGGCCCCCGAGGGATGCTCAGCAGGGGGCCCCTGTGGGCCCCAAGCAGGGGCCCCTTGGGGGTCCGTAGGCGGGGACTTCTGGGGCCCCCGAACAGGGGCCCCTTGGGGGCCCCTAGCTAGGGACCCTGGGGGGCCCCCAGGAGGGGCCCCTGGGGAGTACCCTTTGGAGTACAGGGCCCTCGCTGAAAGGGCCCGCGAGGCCCTCAATGTGGCCAGACAGAAAATGCTGGAGAGAAGGGGGGGAGACAGGGGGGCCCCCTGACTTGTTCTGCGGCACCACAGGGGCCCCCAGGAGGGCCCCCCTGAGGGGCCCCACAGAGGGCCCCACAGGGGGCCCCACAGGGGCCCCCCTGGGGCCCCCAGAGGCAAGGGCCTCGAGGGCCTTTTGGGGGTTTTAGATTTGCTTCCTTGAGACTTGGGTTTGAAAGGTTAAGTCTCTATTTTCTTTTAGTTTTTCTTTTTTCTAATGTTTTTATGTATTTTTAAATTCTTTCTAATTCTTTTTTATTCTTTTTCCAGCTTTGTTTAACTTTTCAAGTCTCTCTGAGTGTCTGTTGTTTCTTTAAGATTTTATTTTTATATTTTTAGTCCCTTTTCGTTTCTTTTAGTCTCTTGGAAAGGAAACAAAAAGACAAAAGGGAAAAGAAAAAATAAGTGAAGAAGAAAAGAAACAAAAAGACTAAAAGGGAAAAAGAAAGTGAAAAGACGAAAGAGAAGATGGAAAAGAAGGAAAAGAAAGAAAAACAAAAAAGAAAAAGAGGAAAATGAGAAAATGGAAAAGAAAAAATAAATAAAAGAAACAAAATTAAGTTAAATAAAAGACAAGAAGGAAAAGAAAAACGAAAAAAGAAAAAAGAAGAAATGAAGAAAAAAAGAAATAAAAGCAAAAAGAAAATATAAATTAAAAGAGAAAAAGTTTGAAGAGATAAAACCTAAAAGATATCGGGAGAAGAAAAATAAAAGAAACTGACTGGCCGCTAGCCCAAACCCTAAACCCTAAACCTTAAACCCTAGACCCTAAACCCTTGGTAACCCGGCTCCTGCAGTGCTGCCGTAGGCCCTCAAAGCTGGCCAGAAAAAGCTCGGATGTACAGAAGGTATATTTAGGGTTTAGGGTTTAGGGTTTGGGGTTTAGGGTTTGGGCGGTTGAGCGGTAAGTATCAAACTCCGGCTCCCCCTGTTTCCGGGCCTAGGGTTTGCAGCGGCACCTTTGTGGCTCTGTTAGGGTTTAGGCTAGGGTTTAGGGTTTGGGGTGCAGGCCTACGGTTTAGGGTTTAGGGCTAGGGCCTAGGGTTTGGTGTTAGGGTTTAGACACTGCTCTAGCGCCAGACGGCGGCATTTAGAGGCGGTACTGAGACAGAAGTCCCTAGCTTCAGTGATGAAACCCGAATTTAGGGTTAAGGGTTTAGGGTTTAGGGCTTAGGTTTCAGCGCTTAGGGTCCGGGGTTTAGGGTTTAGGGTTTTGGTGTGGAGGCGTCGGCAGCGGTCTGCTGTCTTGCAGCGCCCGAGAGGGCTCGCCTAGGGTTTAGGGTTTAGGGTTTAGGGTTTCCATGCGGGCACTGCTTGGAATTTTAGTACATACTTTAGGATTTAGGGTTTAGGGTTTAGGGTTCAGAGTTTAGGGGCTCATGAGGTCTCAATCCAGCCGGGGGCCCAGGGCCCCCCGAGGGCTGCGCGAGCGGCAGCAGCAGCAGCAGCAGAAGCCGCAGCAACTGCAGCCGCAGCAGCAGCAGAACCTCTGTGAGGTTTTTAATAAAGCGCTATTTTAGTCACTAATTGGAAAACGAATTCCGTGGATCAGGACCGCCGGCTTGAGCGGTTCCAGTTAAACCCTAAACCCCAAACCCTAAACCCTAAAGACTAAACCCTTGCCCCTAAGCTCTGCGTCCGTGACTTAAAAGTTTTTCTCTAAGAAATACCTGTCGCGTCTTGCTGCAGCAGCAGCAGCAGCTGCTGCTGCTGCTGTTGCTAGTCTGGGGTTCTCGCGAGAGCACGTGCCTGCCGTCTCAGAAGCAGCAGCAGCAGCAGCAAGAGCAGCAGCAACGAGAGCTGCTGCTGCTGCCAAGGCTGCTTTTGTTCTAGCTGGTTTCCCGTCTCCGCTGGAGGACGCGAGCAGCTGCTGCCGCTGCTGCTGCTGCTGCAGCAGCAGCAGGCAGCAGCAGCTCCACGGCCAGCGGCAGCATTGGCCTCGGTAGCTGCAGCAGCAGCAAGAATAGCGGCAGCAGCAGCAGCATCAATCGTTCTGGGTTCCGTTTCGTGCTGACTTAGAGGGGGCTTCTTTCACAGCAGCAGCAGCAGCACAGTGAAGAGCAGCTGCAGCAAGCCCAGCAGCAGCAGCACGAGGAGCCTCGGGAGCAGCAGAATTGTGAACGGAGCAGGGGCAGCAGCGAAGCTTTTGCGATCTCTTCCAACTGGAATCTCCCGCGGCAACAGCCTCGTCAGCAGCAACTCCAGAGCCAGAGCAGCAGCAGCAGCAGCAGCAGCAGTAGCAAGAGCAGCAGCAGCAGCAGCAGCAGCCGTTGCATCATTCTTAACGCCGCGGGAGCCCCGCAAACCCGGCGCAGGCGCAGCGCCCGCCCCCCGCCGCCGCGCCGTACCGGCAGCAGCAGCAGCCGCCGCCGCCGCAGCAGCAGCAGCAGCAGCAGCAGCAGAAGATGGGTGGGGAGCTGCTGGGGGACGGGCAGCAGGTGCAGCAGGCGATAAGCTGGAACCACTTCGCGCTGCTGCTGACGGCGTGTCTGTTCGCGCTGCAGCAAATGGGACTGTACTACTTCATTTCGCGGTACTCGCTGTCCTTGCTGTCGCTTGCTGCAGTGGACCTGGTGCTGCTGCTGCTGCTGCTGCAGAGCAGCAGCAGCGAGTACGCAGCCACCGAAGGCGGCACCTGCTGGGTCGTCTACGCCTGGAGCCTCTCCATCAAGTACCTCCTCTTCTTCTTCGCAGTCTACTCGGGGGGGGGCCCCCAGGGGGGCCTCCTCTTCGGGGGCCCCGCGGGGGGGGTCCTGGAGGTGGGGTTGTTGTTCTCGCTGAGCGCGTGGGTCTACGCGCTGCTGGCCTTCCGCGCTGCTGCTGCGCTCTTCGGGGGCATCAGCCACTACAGCCTGGACTCCATGCTGCACACCGACGCAGCAACTCACGTGGTGTTCGACATTTTGGACGGAGTTGCTGCATTCCACACTTTCGCGCTGCTGCCTGCTGCAGTCAAGCAGCAAAATGGTTGGCTGCACGTTTTGGCGGGCATTTTGGTGCCCGTGGCTCTCTTCCTGCACGGCTACTCTTTTCCCGCGGTGGGGGGGGGCGGGGGGGGCCCCCCGGGGGCCCCCGCGGGGGGCCCCCTCAGGAGGGCGGGGGCCCCCGCGGGCGCTGCGGGGGCGGGCCCGCAGCAGCAGCCGCCGGGGGGCCCCTGGGGCCCTGCGCAGGGGGCCCCTAATAGCTTCTCGGGAGATGTGCAGACTATGAGGAAACATGCTGCTATTGTGGGGATGTTTTTCGTGGACTTGCCGCTCCTGGGGCTCCGCCTGTTTATGTGGGCTTACTACCCCACCTACGAAGGTGAGGCAATTCCCAAAGCACTTCAACCCTTTTCAACTTTTCCGGCCCAGCTTTTTCAGAATTCGTCTAAATCAGGTTTGAATTATTCATTCAGGGGTTGCTTTTGCTTTTATTTCGGTTGTTTCGCGCATGCCAGTCTGCTCGTGGTTGTTTGCCTTTCTGCGTTCCGCTGAATGCGGCTTTTGAGCGCTTTTCGCCTTTCTTTTGGATAAATTGAAATTTACATTTCTTTTTGTGCAAATAATTCAAAAAAATCATTTAAAATTTCGTGCCAGGGTCTTTATTTGAAAGTCTGGCGCTCTAGGAAGCTTGAGGTGTACGTACACCTCAGAGGTGTCTGTAATGAGTTCAGGTGTACATACACCCCAGATGAAATCCACTGTTTTGTGCTTGTCTATTATTAGAGAATTAGCGAAAATTCAAGTACCTACAAAGCCTATGGGCAAGGATTTAGGGTTTAGGGTTAGGGGTTTAGGGTTTATAAACCGTAAACCTTTATTTTGCATTTCAGACTTTTGGTAGCGCCGAAGCAAGTGCTTGAGAGGGGAGTTTCTGCAAGGACTTATGCATTTAAAATTGAGTTTAAATTTAAAATTAAATTTACTTTAAAATTAAAATTGCATTTATAATCAAACTCGCACAATAATACAAAAGAAACACAACATTCATACTCAAAGACAATTTTACAAAACTTTAAATGCTAAATGGACTGGTGGGTGTTTGTGCATTTTTTCAATTTTTTTCCTTTTTACATCTTTTTTCTTCTTTTCTTCTTCTAAAACAAATTAAATTGCCATTTCTTCATTTCTTTCCTCCTTTTTTGTCTTTTTTTGTTCTTTTAATTCCCTTTTTGTCTTTGTTTTTGCTTTTTTTCAGGATTTTCCCCCTTCATGTTCAAAAACATATGCTTCATTCCCATTCAGCTGACGCGGCTGCGGCAGTGCGCCGGCGCAGAGCGCTCGAGGGTACAGTTCGAAGAGGAGGGGGGCCCCCTAGAGGGGGCCCCCCCCTCTTACGGGGGTCGGGGGGCCTCCCGTCGGGGGCCCCCTGTGCCGCGTTCTGCTGCTGCTGTGGTGGCTTTGGAGGACCTCGCAGCAGCGGAGGAGCTGCTGCTGTCCCCGCGGGAAGAAGCAGCAGCAGCAGCAGCAAGAAGGAGAAAAACTAATCGCTACTTCGGGGCCCCCCTGCTGCAGCAACGCAGAGACACGGGGGCCCCCTACTACCCCCTGAAGACTGCTGGGCAGCCAGAGGGGGCCCCTGACAGCGACAGCAACCCAGCGCAGCAGCAGCAGCAGCAGCAGCAGCAGCAGCAGCGAAAACTTACCAGCAGCGCAGAAGGGGCCTTCAAGGGAATCGTTTTCTGGAGGCGGCAGCAAAACAAAGAACCAACAGCAGCAGAAAGCAATGAAGACAGTCTCACAGATTACGACGCAAGGTGAGGCAGGGTTTAGGGTTTAGGGTTTAGGGTTTAGAGTTTAGGGTTTTTGCGCCTTGCGTCTTCGTGTTATTTTTTTGCCTTTTTGCTTTCTCATTTCCCCGTGGTGCATTTGTGTCTTTTTCTTTGTTTGGTCTTTGACTTGTGCTTTCTTGTTGTCGCTGTTGCTGCTGCTGCGGGTGCTGTTGCTGGTGTTGTTTACGCTGTTGCAGCTGCTGCTGCTGCTGCTGTTGCGTCCTATCTCTAGTCGCTTTAATTGCCGCTGAAATCATGCCATTCTCGACCAATGCTGCTGCTGCTGCTGTTACTGCTGCTGCCCATTCTGCTGCTGCTGCTGTTGCTGTTCTTGCTCGTGCTGCTATTCCTGCTTCTGCTGCTGCGGTTCCTGCTCCCGCTTCTGCCGCTGCTCTTGCTTCCGCTGCTGCTTCTCTCACTACTCTTGCCTCTGCCTTCACCCCTGCAACTGCTGCTGCTGCTGCTGCTGCTGCTGCTGCAGCTTGTCGAGGCTGGTGGCCGTGTGTCAGTCTGCAACAGAAGCAGCAAGGCGGCTGCCGGCGAAGGGCTTTACAGCAAAAAGAGTTTTTCAGAAGTTACTCTATTCTTTTAGAGTGAGACAGAAAGCAAAAAGAAATTCAACAATCAAAACATTTAAAACATTTAGAATATCTAAATTATTTGAAAGATTCAAAAGATTTAAAACGTTTCAAATACTTAAAACACTTGAGGCAGCAAGAACAGCGAGAGCAGCAAAAGCAGCAGAAGCAGCAGAAGCAGCAGAAGCAGCAGAAGCAGCAAAGGCAGCAACAGCAGCAACAGCAACAAAAGCAGCAAAGCCAGAGTGCCGCTTGACAGCATAAGAGAAGACAGAGAGACAAAAAGGAAAAAAGAAAAAGAGACGGAGACAGGAGATAGACAAACAAATAAAGATAAAAGTAGAATTAAAAAGAAAAGATAGAAGAAAAAAATAGAAAAAGAAAGAAGAATGCGTGAGACAGAATTGAGACTGAGACAGAAAGGAGACAGAAAAGCAGCTAGACACTAAACAGAAACAGCAGCAGAAACACCAGCCCTGGCCCAGCAGCAGCAGGAGCAGCAACAGCAGCAGCAGCAGCAGGTGCAAGACGAGACTTCCCAGCACAGCTATTGGCAGACGCGCAGCAGTAGCCGCAGCAGCAGCATCCACAGCAGCAGCAGCAGCAGCAGCAGCAGCAGGGGCGGTAGCTCGAGCCTAGGGGGCGTGTGGGGTGCTGTTGCGCTGTGTACATACACCCGGGCTATGGGGCGCTGGTGCTGCGGGGTGTACATACACCGGGATATGGGGTGCTGCTGCTTTGGGGTGTACGTACACCTGGGGTTGTGGGGTGCCGCTTTGGGGTGTACGTACACCTGGGTGTGGGGTGCTGCTGCTGCTAGTGTACGTACACCTGGGTGTGGGTCGGTGCTGCTGCTAGTGTACGTACACCTGTGGTTGTGAGGTGCTGCTTTGGGGTGTACGTACACCT
>NW_013545819.1:0-5465 GCF_000499545.2 Eimeria tenella
GCTAGTGCCGGTGTTTGGAGTCCTCGCCCCTTGGGGCATTTCTTATTATGTGCAGATAAAAAGGCAACTCAGGTGCTGCTGCTGCTGCTGCAGTTGCTGCTGCAGTTGCTGCTGCTGCAATCTTCGGCTGGGGGGCCCTGCTCCCGAGGCGCATGCAGCAGGCCAGTGACCCTTCTGCTGCTTTGCTGCTTTGTTTCTCTCTTAAAAGTCTAATTGACAAATTAAATACATTTATAAGTGCAAAGAGTTCTGTTCCGACGCTAGTTGCAGTGTTAAACAAGCCGAAGCAGCAGCAGCAGCAACAGCAGCAGCTGCAGCAGCTCAACGCCCGCAGCAGCAGCAAGACACTGTCGATAGGAGCAGTCCCGCTCGCGTGTTTTCCACCTCTGACTTCGCCGTCTTATAATAAATGTTAATTTTGATTTGAAAAATAAATTATATTAAAGTTTTTAAAAATTAATTCAACAAAAAGTTGCGCGGAAAGGCTGGTGAGTGCCGTTCCGGCGCTCGCTGCTGCAGCAGCAGCAGGCGCGCAGCCCAGGGAAAGCAAACGAATAAAACTGAACTAAAAAAGAAAACTTTTTAAAAAAAGAAAAATGAAAATAATGGTGAAGACAAAAATGAAGCAGATGATAAGGAAGTGAGACAGTAGGCAGAGGAGGTCTTGCTGCACGCAGCAGCACGCAGCACACAGCAGCACGCAGCAGCAGGCAGTAGCACGCAGCAGCACGCAGCAGCACGCAGCAGCACGCACCAGCAGGCGGCAGCAGGCAGCAGCACGCCTAAATCCTAAACCTAAACCCTAAACCCCAAACCCTAAACCCTACAATTTGGGCCCGAAGACTTGCTGCAGAAGCTACACAGTAGTGGCTTTTTTTGGCTCTCCGAGAGTGTGGGGGCATCAGTTCTGTGGGGCTGGAAAAGCTGGAGACCACTGGTCACCACTAGAGCAGCAGCAACAGCAGCAGCAGCAGCAGCAGCAGCAGCGGCAACAGCAGCGGCAGCAGCAAAGAGAGATGCGCCAAGGCAGGCTTTTCTGGGAGAAGCTTGGCACTATAATTTTGCATGCAAATTCTTTTCTTCTGATTTCCCATTGCCCGCAAACTGTCTACCTGCTTCTAAACCCTAACACTCAGGGTTTAGGGTGTAGGGTTTAGGGTTTAGCGATTAGGCTTAAGGGTTTATGGTTTAGGGTTTAGGGTTTAGGGACTCAGTGGCCCCACGGGCACCTGAACCTCGAATTCTAAACAGCAACCGAATATGAAAAAGCCCACATTGGGTGTTTTTTAAGGCATTTATTCATCTATTTATTTATTTATTTATTTATTGTTACTTACTTATTCATTCATTTTAATTGATTTGTTTATTAGAGACGTTTGCTGCTGCTGGCAGCTGTTTTGAGGGTTTTCTTTTCAGTTAAATGCTGCTTAGTCTTGCTGCACTTGAAAGGCCCAGCAGCAAACCCTTTTGGCTCTTTAAATCTTTTCTTTGAGCCCAAAAAAAGTGCTGCTGCTGCTGCTGCTTGGCTGTTTGTGCTGTTTTGTTTTTGCTTCTGAGTGGCTTTTGTATGGAAGAGGCCCTGGCATCCGAAGGAGCCATTCAAAAGAAATAAAAGAATAAAATAAAATTCGAAAAAGATTGGAATGGCAGAATAAAGTATTTAAGTTTATTTAAACTTTTTATTATTTGCCAGATTTGGCATTAAACCCTTTTTTTAGTGCAGCTTCTGCAGCAGCTAAGGGTTTTCAAGAAGACACTTGAATGAAAGCTCATTCAAAAACCACTAAACTCTCCACCATTTCGACTGCTTTTAAATCTTTTTTAAATATTTTTAAAAGTATTTAATAACAGCTTAAATGGCGGGAAGTTTAGTGGCAGTTTTATTGGCAAAAAAGCCCAAGAGGCCCCAGAAATGGCCCGGGGTTCCTTTGGGGGCCTCAGAAGCCCGCGGTGGAAAAAACCTGCAAATCAAAAGCTGCAAAGGAAGCAAAAGCTACTTTGTGTCTAAATTTTAATTTTAATTCTTTTCGTGTTTTATTTTGGTGGTTGAACTGCTTTATTAACCCAAGAATTGCCCGTTTACGAGGCCATGAGTGAACTCTGCGACTAGCAGCTGCTCAGTGTCTTCTGCTGGCGGTGGCGGTGGAGGCTCCCTGCAGGCTCTTATTTGAGGGAAATTATTTTTGATTAAAATCAAAAAAGTAAAATAATTATTTTAATTATTTAAACTGAAGAAAACGGGGAATTTCCAGTGTATCTACACCCGGGCACGGGCAGGCCGCTCAAGTGACCCGGGGCGGCGGCGGCGGCGGGCGACGGCCGCTGGGTTCTTTTCTTTCTTTTTTATCTTTTTATGATCCCCGAAGATAATTTAATAAAATATTTTTGTTTTGGCAGTTGAGTTCGAATAAATGAAGCGACAAAGCCGCAGCGCAAGTCCATGACACCACTGGTCTTCACTGGTCTTCAGCAGTGGACCCTGCGGGCGCAGCCGCCCTTTCTTGACAACTTCGCCAACTCTTCCATTTCGCTTGCATGCAATTTATGTTTTTATTTATTTTTGTGTATTTTTCCAACATTTGGCAAAGCCTGGCCCTCTGCAGGCAGGCAAAACCCCAAACCCTAAACCCCAGCCCCTCCCTCTAAACCCTAAACCCTAGGCCACAGTCTTGTCTACGAGAGCAGCACAAGAACTGGAAAGCGCTTGACGCAGCAACAGCAGCAGCGGCAGCAGCAGCAGCAGCGGCAGCAGCAGCAGCAGCAACATGGGAGGCTGCCACGGCAAAACCTGCCTAGAAGCTGGGGGGGCCGCGAGCCTTCCCAACGATCCCGGCAGCAGCAGCGAAGCAGCGACAAGCAGCAGCAGCAGCAGCAGCAGCAGCAGGCCCTCCGGCACGACGCTTGTCCTTCCGTTCTCCATATGCAACGGCTGCAGCGGTAGAGCAAGCAGCAGCAGCAGCAGCAGCAGCAGCAACGAGCCCGTCAGCGGCTGTGTTGTCAATAGCAGCACGACGCAAGAGAGCAGCGAGGGAGCAGCAGCAGCAGAAGTGGTCGCTGCAGCAGCAGCAGCAGCAGGCCAGAGCAGCAGGCCTTCAGAAGCAGCAGCAGAAGCGGCAGCAGCTGCGGCTGCTGTAGGCTGCATGCGCCACGCAACCCCTGCTGCTGCGGCCGCCGCAGCCGCAGCAGCAGCAGCAGCAGCAGAAGCAGCAGCTGCTGCTGCTGGCTCTCCAAATGAAGCCTTGTGGCCCATCTTTGAGCTGCGGATGCATGCAAATTCTGATGATTATTTTTCTCCTTTTGCTGCTGCTCTCCCGCTGCTGCAAATCGAAGACAAAACCCTCAAAAGGCAACTCAGGGAAAGAGCCACGAACTACGTAAACCCTAAACCCTAGACCCTAAACCCTAGACCCTAGAAGCCCGCTTGTCACCGCTTTCTAAACCCTACTTTCTAAAGCCTTATTAGTAGACCCTAGCTCCTAAACCCTAATTTCTTAATCCTACTTTCTAAAGCCTTATTAGTGAACCCTAAATCCTAAACCCTAAACCCTCAACCCCAGTTCCTAAACCCTAAACCCCAGTTTCTAAACCCTTATTCGTAAACCCTGCCTCCTAAATCCTAATTCTCAGCTACTTCTTCTTAAACCCTAATTCCTAAACCCTAACCCTTAACCCTAATTCCTAAACCCTAACCATAAACCCTAATTCCTAAACCCTACATGACTGTCTCAAAAAGAGGGCCATGAACCTCGCGTCCACAAACCCTAGGCGGGTTTGCGTTTAGCTACCACTGCTTTTGCTGCTGCTGCTGCTACTGCTGCTGCTGCTGCTGCTGCTGCTGCAGGTGCTGGCAGCAATGGAGAACTGCATGCATGACCGCCATGTCTTCCGCATTAGCTATTCTCCCAAGTACACAGACGACGCGTTTGAGTACAGGCAAGCCCCAAACCCTAAACCCTAAACCCTAAACCCTAAACCCTAAACCCTAGGCCCTAAACCTTTTATGCGAAGCCATGTGCCCTGAGTCCTAGGGTTTAGGGTTTAGGGCTTAGAGCTTAGTGTTTGGAGTGCAGGCTTTGAGGTTAAAGCGGTATAAGTGTACAGCAGCAGCGCCATTTCTTTTTGCTGCTGCTGCTGCTGCTGCTGCTGCTCTCGGGGCTGAAAAGCAGATCCTTGGGTTTAGGATTGCAGCCAGCAGTGCTTGGGTCGGATACTGCTGCTTTGGGGTTTAGGGTTTAGGGTTTAGGGTTTAGGGTTTGCGTTTGTTGGCTTTGCAGGGTTGTTTCTTTGCCTTTAGACCATCCCTTTCTGCAGCTGCCGCAGCCAATTGTCCTCAACTTTGCTGCTTCCCCTGCTGCTGCTCACTTTGTAGTTGCTGCTGCTGCTGTTGCAGGCAGCAAGCTCGGGCTGCTGCAGAGCGCGTTCCCTTCGTCCGCTGCTGCAGCACGTGATGCCGGCGGCCCCAGTGCTGCTGCTGCTGCTGCTGCTGCTGCTGCGCCCCCTGCTGCTGCCAGCGAGCCGTCTCGAAGGCATGCTGGCCCTGGCGGGGCTTCAAGCAGCGCTGCTGTGGCAGCAGAATCGCAGGCCCCACCTGCTGCTGCTGCTGCTGCTGCTGAGCGCGCTGCAGCGGCGACGACAGCAGCAGCAGCAGCAGCAGTAGCTGACGAGATTGCCTGTGGGGCGCCAGAGAGTGTGCTCCGTTCCGCAGCAGTTAGTGCAGCAGAAAGTGCTGCTGCTGCTGTTGCTCAGGCAGAAGCAGCAGCAGAAGAGGCCCCTGCTGCTGCTGCTGCAGTTGCAATGGTCTTCGAGAGATCGCTGCAGCTGCCAGAAGCAGCTTGGCGCAGTCTAGGGGTGAGTCTAGCTAGCTAGCCACATGGCTAGCTAGCCACACGGCTAGCTAGCCAGGAAGCTAGCTAGCCAGACGGTTGGCTTGCCACATAGCTAGCTAGCCACATAGTTAGCTAGTCACGCAGCTAGCTAGCCACACAAATAGCTAGCCACTCAGCTAGCTAGCCAGGTGGCCAGCTAGCCAGGAAGCCTGCGGGCTACACATATAGCTAGCCGCGTGGCTAGCTAGTCGCACAGCTAGCCAGGGAGGTAGCTAGCTGGTCAAGCAGTTGGCTAGCTACGCAGCCAGCTAGCGAGTTAGCTAGCTAGCCAGCTAGCTAGCTGGCCAGCTAGCTAGCTAGCCACGCAAGATGAGCTGCCGAATAAGCCAGAAAGTTGCTAGCCAGGCAGCTAGCGAGGTGGCTAGCTAGCTTGCCACTCCTTGGCAGCTACTTCGAGTCTTGTGGCACTTGCTGCTGCTGGGCCGACTCAGTAGGCGCTAGCTAGCTAGCTAGCTAGCTAGCTAGCTAGCTAGCTAGCTAGCTAGCTATTTGGCCAGCCGATGGTTTGTTTATTTAGCATTTATTTAATTTTTTAATTTATCTAGCTAGCTGGATAGCTAGCCAGCTAGATAAGTAATA
>NW_013545820.1:0-5370 GCF_000499545.2 Eimeria tenella
TGTAGTCACTTTTCGAAATCTGAAGGTGCGGTGGCAAGCGCATTACCTATTTAGAAGTGTTGACGCTAATCAGCGTGGGCAGGTTCGCTGTCTTGAGATAGAATTGGAAGAACGCAAGTCGCATTGAGCAATTTGTGTCTCTGCCAAGGACGATCGGAGCCTCAGCAGCCACCATTTGCATAGTTCGCCCAATTGCATAGAATGTTTGCAATAGCTTTACAAAGTGCCGCTGCAGTGAAGATGAGCTTCCTCGGCATAGTTCGCTATAGTCCTAAAAAGTTCCGTCATAGTGAAGATGAGCTTTCTCGACATAGTTTGACCAACCCTGCTCTTGAAAGAGCATCGGCCAAAGTAAAGAAGGCCAATTTCTCAATGAGTAAGGCAGTGAATTATTTATTTGTTCGGCAAACGTATAGGAGCATACGCCGGAGCCATGTGATGACTGCAGCTAATATGAAAATACCTACCTTCTGTAGAGACGGACACGTGCGCTGCATGGAGCACGTGGCGCAAACTACAAGCACCCCGAATGCACTCCTGCCCAGCGTTTGCCAAAATTTTCGTAGTTTAAACAGTTCAAGTGTGAGCAGACATGCACATAGCGACAGTGAAACGAAAACAGCACGCTTGTATCCATGATCAAACACGCCGCAATTTGCTACGAGAGCACGATACGCATAGGTATTTAAAACACTACCTTCACAGTAGTACTTTTGCCTCAGCAACCTTCTCCACAAGCAGTCCGTAAGCCGGGTAACTGGACGCGCTTGAGATTTGGCAGGCGTACGTTCTGTAGGCGCAATGAGATGCGAATTCGCAGTTGACCTGAACAGCTATACAATTCAAAATCCAGCGCAATGAGAGCAAAGCCAAGCCAAAGAAAGCTCACATTGTTGCTTCAATGCAGTAATCGTGGCATTTCCTCAAAGTGTCGCCGCAGTGAAGAAACGCTTTCTTGGTAGCGTATGCGGAGTTGCCCAAAACGTGTGCATGAGTCGGAAAAAGCAAAGACACTTTTGCTCTGCTTCTTTAAGTATTGTTAAGGGCAACAGGGCTAGCAAGAGCAGCTATTCTGAAGTTGCGCCTTTGTGAAGGTCGAAACATGGATGTATGATGCTCGCTGGAAGACGTAGACTTCAAGTAACAATTCAGATTTGAGGCCACTAGCTGTTCCATGCAGTTCTGATCTAGAATGCTAGAAGTGGACTTTGCCGGGCATTTGACTTCAAACAGGATAGACGTGATATGACTTTTGCAGGTTCTACGCCAGCTTCACGATGCGCATGCGCACACGCGAATAGCTGCTTTCGCAGCAAGTGCTGGTCTGCTTTTCCTCTTTCTAACTAACGCCAAGTCTCTCGCGGCAACCAATGCCGGGAAATGCACTTATAAGGACTGTCTTTTGTTAACGACAATGAACTGTGAAGTCTTAAAAGCACTCCTTGATACGGCAAGCAACGCTTCTGGTGTCTAAATGCGTACAGTCTGTGAAACAGACCGCGACTACTAGAGATCTGAATGATAATCAAAGTACTCCTCTCTGCAGTGCAGACATATCGGCCAACACTGATGTATGCAGAACGCACCTGTCGGCGGTGATCATGCATCCAATACTTTCATCCATTTGTCAGTTACTCAGCACCAGGTTGAATTTGGAGTCAGCACGTTTTGCGTAGGCGATTGCCATGAGTCCACTTGAAGCGAACGCGTAAGCAAAAGCTTGCGATCATGAAATTTAATCAGCTTCATGAAATGTTTCGTTGGAAGCTGATTTGTACGGCATCTCCAAGCCTACTTGCTGACCAAGTGATTTTGAGACCTATCTGGGCAGTACTCCTCATGAGTCTATACTCCTGCACGGTTCTGAGCTAGATTGCAGGGGTTTGTGTACGTTCTGTCAGATCTCAATGTTATTCGGCTCGCAATCACGTTGTTGCACGCGTCCAAATGGCCACTAGAATGTGGCCTGTCGCCAGCACCGAGCGGCAGGCAAGCAAAGGCACGAACGCTCAATTTTTTCCATGCAGTCTGTCTTCGGGCAAAGTGGAGATGTACCAGATACGCACAATCTGAATATATTTCGTACAGAAATTGCACAAGGCTTGCCTTAATACTGTGGCTAAACAAAGAACCATTGCTTTTTCGGAACTTTCAGCGCGTTGTAGTCTCGGCACGTTGGGAGCAAATTCACGTCTTTGGCGAGTTGTCTACCTTAAGTAACGGACACCTACATTTTCTGCGGCAAAATCTGTGGTGGTATGCTCTGCCTCAAGCATTCTTTCCCTTGCACTGCTTCCCTCCGCGGAAAAATCGAGAGTACATAAAGACGAACCGCGCATCCACTTTAGCACTGACGAGAAAGGCCATCGTATTCCTCTCCAAAAAGGCACAAGAACACAGGATCAAACGCTGCATGTAAAACGATAGCATGCTGCCATGATTCTCGAGGTGCTGCACGTAGGCAGGTATAGTTCGCCCAGCATCAATAGACAAGATGGAAGTTCAGCTTCAAGCTGCTGAAAACGTAAACTTTGGAGTACTCCGTGGTCTGTGCAATCACCACAATTGTGTGTAGATCTGAGGTCTGCTATCTAACAGTCGTTTCAAAAGTCATAATTTCTCTGATCTTGAATTGTCTCTCTTTCGCTCCAACCTACATCCTGCTCGCAACAAGACAACTGCATTTTGCATCTCATTCCAGAAGCAAAACGGGCCAATGGATCAACGGCAATACATAAAAAGTCGGAAATGTAATATTACAGTTCTGTTCGTTTCCAAGTCATCTGCAACAAACGGCTGTCATGCAAGTGAAACGCTAGCGGCCTGCAACCAGAATTATTTAATCCCCCCGTAATCTCACGAGGAACCTTTCCTTCGTTAATTATTGTACTCACGAAAGGAGTAATATACTATACGCGCAAGGCAAGATATCATGACAGAGCTTTGATTCTTTGACGATTTTTTGCACGAAAGAATGCACTATGTGCTCACAGTCTAAAATAATATCAGTGACTGACCCCAAACATGTGCACATGCAGGCACTCAGCATTCTCAGTTCCCGCGCCGGCAGTGTTGCCGAGCCTTTGACAAACATACAACCCGAAAGAAGACTGAAGCACATTGCGCAGGGTGAGAGCTGGGTCGTTTTTGTCAGTGGCGTAGTCTTGACTCTTAACGCACAATCTGCATGAGACGAGAAAACACTAACAGCAAGCGTTTTCTCATACTACGCGGATGTTTTACTCTGCCACAAAGCATCTATGTGCCTGCTAAATCATGAAGCTTTGAACAATATCACGTATACTAGAGCACAATATCTCAGAGCCTCAGGTCGCTGGAGACAACAATGAAACAAAACAGCACAAATGTGGAGAAACTAACCACCTGCATATCAAGCAACTAAGCCATTCTCATTCTGATAAATAATACGTACATAATGCACGGCCACCTGAGCCCAAAAATAACCTTTACAGCACGAATTGCATCCAAAGCTCCTCGAACCTCTGAGTCAGGTGTTCATGCGCAAGGTTGTTGCCGTTGAGGCAACTCAATCGCATAAATGTACCTACTGTACACATGCTTGAGCGCGCTAAACTTTGGCAAATGCGCGGGAAAGTTGCTGAAGAATCTTGAAGACTTGCTGCAAATGTGGTTCACAAAAGGGTAGGCCGTCAACCACTGCGTCCGCGTCAAGCTGCCGCAACTGACTTGCTGTCGCCGTACAAGGAACGATATTGGTGTGCCACATGAAATCAAAGTGACGGGTGAAAAAGCTTCGATGCATGTAACAAGCAGAGGCGCAAGTTACTAAACGAAAATGCACATCTTTAGCACTCAGCAAGTGGTGGACGCAACATACTTCCAGCCAGCGACACACTACAGACAGCCAGGGACCAACGCATCGAACATCCAGCGCAAGCTATTCAAGATACGGTAACACTGCACAGGCGGTCAGGCGACGGCCTGCAGCTGCCGCGCGGTTGTGCAACGTCACAGCAGCTGACACAATTTCGCTGCAGTGCATCGCGAGCTGCGACGTCTCGAGGCTCAGCAGTCGCAGAAAAGAAGAAGCTTTCCCTACTTGGCTCGCAGTCAACAAAGCACGCGTACCAACACAGCACACACAAGCACCATTGAGGGACCGCACGCTGGTCCGGGAAGTTAATAACAAGCACTACTGCTAAAGCTGCCAAAACGCACGCGCTAAACCAGTAGCTATTTTGCAGAAACAACGTGCAGCGTCCACATTTGCCGCTCTACAAGTTGCTCTTCCTAAGTGAAGCGGCTTCTAGCGAGCGGGACAAAAGCAAATACCTACACGACTGTCATGCTCAAGAACGCCCATCCACTGAATCCTGGTTGGCCAAATAATTGGCTTCAACGCGTTTGCACTGCGCCATGCAAGCGACTATGTAATGACTTGTACCATCACTACGGCGTTGCACGCTTTCAAGTCCCACCGGTAGCCTCTTCCTGGTGATAACCCTGGGCGACACTCAGCAGGTCGATCATTTGCAATGGGCGCCTACAGCCTGGGCACATCGCATAAAACCTTCAAGTCGGCTTCCTTCTGATATCCAAGCAGACAACGCCTGTGTGGTCCTAGCAGAATTTTATGAGCTGTGCGTGCACCAGTCTCCTCAAACAAGATGTTCGTACTCATCACTGCCGGGCTATACGTTTGTCGCACTAATCAGAGCACTGGCCATGTCAACCGAACACGAGTGTCGGATCTCCAAGCAAACCAGTATGTACGCTGCATCGTTACACGATATTATGATGCGCAATCAGCGCGTAACTTACTCTCTTCAAGGCCATATCGCACTGTTTGGCTTCCTCTCTGTGCATTAGTCTCAAGCCTGCCTCCCGGAAAAACGCTGCAAAATTGCAGGAGCACTGTAAAGGTCTACAGTTTTGCGTAGAGACCCAAAACAGCCACAGCTGCGACCAGTCGGCTCAAACGGATGACAGCACATGAAGCCTTGCACCTCACGGCCATTCTGTTTTCAGCAATGGTGGGAATTGCACCTCACGGCCATTCTGTTTTCAGCAATGGTGGGAATTGCGGGTCACAATGCGGGACGTAGCATCTGCGCCGAGATCCTAGTGCACACAAAGTACGCAGCGTCCGCAGACTTCTGCTTTGACCATAGAAACAACGAATCTTGCCTAGCCATGAATCGCGGCACCTAAACAAGGGCCAAATGAGCCAAATGCCCTAAGCCTTGAAACTCACATTCTGCACAATGCGAGCGCTTACTCAGGGCAGCAGCTACTCAAATAGAGCGCGTCTTTGTCCTCACTGCCGCCGCGTTCCTCCACGATTCCCAGATCGATTTGTTTCCCTAAAGTGTACCACAAACAGGACCA